>NW_023270314.1:23335885-23352011 GCF_011800145.1 Mirounga leonina | reverse complement strand
CTTTCTTTCTTTCTTTCTTTCTTTCTTTCTTTCTTTCTTTCTTTCTTCTCTTTCGTCTCTTTCTCTTTCTCCCTCTCTTTCTCTCCTTTTCTTTCTCTCTCTCTTTCTTTCTAAATAAAAGATTGCTTTCCCAAGGAACTTTTAAAGCTGAATTTTTAAAACTCTGTCACAACCTGGAGATGTCTCTAATTTATTGGCTTTCAGTTCCAAGAAGCTTTCTTAAACTCTGAAAGGTTTTCTCCAACCCTCAATCACTGTCACCCCTGGCTAGCTTTCAGCATTGATGACCAGCTGTCCCCTCACTTCTCCAGCACCTGCCAAGACTGCTCCCTCTCTCTCCATTTGATGTCCACCATTCCAGCTGTCTCCCATCCCTTTTTCCCTATCCTATTCTGTTTCCTTCCTTGCAGCATTTATTTACAAATATTTATCACAATATTCATGTAAAAGGCACACCTCAAATGTACTGAATGCAGCTGGTTTCCACATATGCATTCTTTTCTTTCTAATTTTATGGCTATAACTACAGTTGGGTCTCTTTTCACCATGTCCCCAAATTCCATTTCCAACTACCAATGGGACGACTTCACTGGTTATCCACAGTGTAGCTGTATTATGGTGGAAAGAAGCCTAAATAGAATTCTTGCTCAGCAGATGAAGTGCTCTAAACATTATTTTTCTCAAGGACAATATGAGTAAAATAATAATTCTCTTTTTCTTTCAAATATGTACAAACACACACAATGCATTTATTTACACGTAGGGATGAAAATGAAATGTCTAATGCATTTTCCAGTACATAGTAGGTGCTTTTTTTGGAGAATTCCTTCAAAATCGACAAGTAGAAAAACCAAGCTTAGCATTCTCTTGGTTTCTTTATCACTATTCTTTTCTGTACAAATTAACTACAAAAACTAAATTAGTAGGGGCACCTTGGTGGCTCAGTCAGTTAAGCTTCTGACTTTTAGTTCAGGCTCAGGTCATGATCTCAGAGTCGTGAGATTGAGCCCTGCTTTGGGCTCCACGCTGAGCTTGCTTTAAGATTCTCTCTCCCTCTGCCCCTCCAGCTCGCTGGCTCTCTCTCTCTCTCTCTCTCTAAAAAAACAAAAATGAAAACAACACAAAACAACAACAAAAACAACTAAACTTGTGGAACTCTTTAAAATTCTTTTTAGCCCTAAGTTTCTGAAATGCAATATTTTCCTTAACAGTTGGGGTCTAGAGAGTAGCACCTCTATAGACAGTTTGTAAATACGGAAGAACATTTTAATTTTCAGAGTGACAGTCAAGCTGCTCCTGGTATTCAGTGCCTGAGGGCCAAAGATGCTAAATGTATTTGAAGGTACAGGACTTTTCAGCATAGGAATGATCAGTTGTCCTGGCCAAAATGCTAACTTTTTTTAAAAATTTTATTTCATTATGTTATGTTAGTCACCATACATTACATCATTAGTTTTTTTTTACCCTTATTTATTTTTATTATGTTATGTTAATCACCATACATTACATCATTAGTTTTTGATGTAGTGTTCCATGATTCACTGTTTGCGTATAACACCCAGTGCTCCACGCAATACGTGCCCTCCTTAATACCCATCACCAGGTTAAGCCATCCCCCTAGCCCCCTCCCCTCTAAAACCCTCAGTTTGTTTCTCAGAGTCCATAGTCTCTCATGGTTCGTCTCCCCCTCCCATTTCCCCTCCTTCATTTTCCCCTTCCTACTATCTTCCTCTTTTTTTTTTAAACATATAATGTATTATTTGTTTCAGAGGTACAGGTCTGTGATTCATCAGTCTCTCACAATAGCACAAACCTTCCCCAATGTCCATCACCCAGCCGCACCATCCCTCCCACCCCCCACCACTCCAGCAACCCTCAGTTTGTTTCCTGAGATTAAGAATTCCTCATATCAGTGAGATCATACAATACTTGTCTTTCTCTGATTGACTTATTTCGTTTAGCATAATACCCGATAGTTCCATCCACATTGTTGCAAATGGCAAGATTTCACCTTTTTGATGGCTGCATAATATTCCATTGTGTATATATACCACTTCTTCTTTATCCATTCATCTGTTGATGGACATCTTGGCTCTTTCCATAGTTTGGCTATTGTGGACATTGCTGCTATAAACATTGGGGTGCACGTACCCCTTGGGATCACTACATTTTTATCTTTGGGGTAAATACCCAGTAGTGCAATTGCTGGGTCGTAGGGTAGCTCTACTTTCAACTTTTTGAGGAACCTCCATACTGTTTTCCAGAGTGGCTGCACCAGCTTGCATTCCCACCAACAGTGTAGGAGGGTTCCCCTTTCTCCGCATCCCTGCCAACATCTGTCATTTCCTGACTTGATAATTTTAGCCATTCTGACTGGTGTGAGGTGGTATCTCATTGAGGTTTTGATTTCGATTTCCCTGATGCTGAGCGATGTTGAGCACTTTTTCATGTGTCTGTTGGCCATTTGGATGTCTTCTTTGGAAAAATGTCTTTCATGTCTTCTGCCCATTTCTTGATTGTGTTATTTGTTCTTTGGGTGTTGAGTTTGATAAGTTCTTTATAGATTTTGGATACTAGTCCTTATCTGATATGTCATTTGCAAATATCTTCTCCCATTCTGTCAGTTGTCTTTTGGTTTTGTTGACTGTTTCCTTTGCTTTGCAAAAGCTTTTTATCTTGATGAAGTCCCAATAGTTCATTTTTGCCCTTGCTTCCCTTGCCTTTGGCGATGTTTCTAGGAAGAAGTTGCTGCGGCTGAGGTCGAAGAGGTTGCTGCCTGTGTTCTCCTCAAGGATTTTGATGGACTCCTGTCTCACATTGAGGTCTTTCAACCATTTGGAGTCTATTTTTGTGTGTGGTGTAAGGAAATGGTCCAGTTTCATTCTTCTGCATGTGGCTGTCCAATTTTCCCAACAGCATTTGTTGAAGAGACTGTCTTTTTTCATTGGACATTCTTTCTTTTGATCAACATTGGTAGTGTCATGGTTGGGAGAGCAGGCTTCGGCATCAGACTCTGCCGCTAGGTAGCTCTGTAGTCCAGTGCACAGGAATTAACATCTCCAGGCCTCAACTTCCTTGTCTGTGCAATGGGGACAATGTTCTTAAAGGAGACGTTGCAAAGCTATAGGAATAAAGGAATGTAGAGTATTTACTCACCACAAATACTCACCACAAATCAACAAATCACAGCTATTTTTTATAGCTCTTTTATACTATTTTCAATTTATCCAGCATGCTATGTATCTGTATACATCAGAATCACTTCATTCTTTAAGTAAGCCCTTTCTCAAACACATTTCTAGAGATTTTTTGTTAACTAAGAAAAGAAAATTGCTATTTGTGTGGGATTTTAAAAAATGTTTCCTTCTTTACCAGCAGTGGCTGGAAGACCCGAATAAAGCCCACGGAGATTCCTAGGAGGAGAAGGAAAACATATTCTGGGTTGGTCTTCTTTCTCAGTTGTTGAGTATTTCCTTTTCCCCCAATCTCTCTCTCTCCCCCTCTCTCTCCTTCTCTTCCCCTCTCTCTTTCACTCTCTCTTGCAATCTCTCTCATCTACTCTTCCTAATGTTTGAAGTCATTAAGTACCTCTACATCTCTGACACTGTAAAGTGCTCTGATCATCTATCACACATGCATCCTGAAAACCAGTTGTCCTTTTGGTGCTAGATGCAGTCCAGGATTTCAGGTTTTTGTTTGTTTGTTTGTTTGTTTGTTTTTTAAGATTTTATTTATTTGAGAGAGAGCAAGTATGAGCAGGGTAAGGGGCAGAGGGAGAAGCCAGACTTCCCGCTGAGCAGGGACTCCAATGCTGGGCTCCATCCCAGGACCCTGGGATCAGAACCAGAGCCGAAGGCAGACACTTAACAAACTGAGCCACCCAGTCGCCCCGATTTCAGAGTCTTTTTTTTTTTTTTTAAGATTTTATTTATTTATTTATTCTGACAGAGCACAAGCGGGGGGAGCGACAGGCAGAGGGAGAAGGAGAAGCAGACTCCCCGCCAAGCAGGGAGCCCGATGTGGGGCTCGATCCCAGGACCCTGGGATCATGACCTGAGCCGAAGGCAGACGCTTAACGACTGAGCCACCCAGGAGCCCCTCAGAGTTTTTTTAAATGAGATTTTGCTGTTTCTCCCTCTTGGTTAAAAATAAAAACCTATCTACTGAATGTGGCGAGGAGTTAGCTCCCTACTGCCTGTGTGATTTAGCAGTACAGAGCCTCGTCATATGGCCAGTGTGTCCCTCTGGGAGCCCTGTCCCTCGGCCCTTAAGGAATTCAGCATAAACATTGAACTGGGAGTAGAAGGGACCCTAGACTTTAACATGAACCATGTGGTTGTTGCCTAATTTCATGGACATCAGTTTCCTCTTCTGACAAATACAGAAATATTTTCAAAGATTCTCTTGCCTCAAGGAATCTATGACCTCTACAGGCACTATTGTTCTTTTCTTTCCTGTGACTACATGGATTTATTGTGGAAAATGAAAATATTAAGTGACAGACCTTTGGTAAGAAATCACCATGCAGGTAATAGAGAATGCCCATGGCAAAGCCATGTAAAAATTGTTTGTGAATGATATTATCCCCCAGATCGGTAGCTGGATAGCGCTGATAGGTAACTATCAGCCCATGCGTCCCTCCAACAGCTGAGCTGGAGTTGGGGGTGGGTTCTGAGGCTGCAGGATGGAGCGCTCTGCTGGCAGCAGGCCCAGCCAGATCCGGGCCTTGGAGCCGGGACAGCTGCTCGGAGAGGCCGTCCGGTGACAGAGAAGCTGCAGCTCCTAGCCCTGGTCGGGGCCGAGCAGCTGGGCTCTTCCATCCACACCCAGATACAAGTGACCTGCTTTCATTTCAGTCCTCAGCTTTTCTCCTTTCTCGGATGTGAGGCTTTGCTAACACCCATTCTTCACTGAGTCCGGTTGCTTCACACGGCCGATGTGGGAATTTGAGTGAGTTTGTCTCCTTGCCATACCAAAGGCTCAAATGTGGGGAGAGCGGATAGACTCTTAGGGGGAGGGCTGTGGTTCAACTAATTGAGGGTTTTCTAGAATTTCTCCAGACAGAAAAGGGTCCACCAAGGTCCCCTCCTTCTCTTTGCTTCTATGCTCTGGGAGTTCAGGGTTCCAACAAATGGGACTTGCTAACTTTTCTAACACACCCTTCCCGCTGAATCACTCAACTCAGTCGCAGGAAAGTCCTTCCTTCTGTCTTGTTCTGGCTTCCCTGTTTGTAAGTCCTGTAGACCGGGAGGGCAATCTGTCACAGGCCTCTGCAGAGAGTATTCCTTCAGAGATCTGAAATTAGAATTCTATTCAAATTGTATTTTATTGGGTAGGGCCAGAAAGAAACTAGATCCAGGGGGATATGAAGAGAGACAATATAAAATGCTATCCCTTAGAGGCCTTACTCTCCAGTCAGATTAAACAGTTTGGGGAAACACAAAAGACAAAGCTGATTCTAAGGCACAGCTTCTTGAAGTTTTTAATAAGCTGATGGGAATGTGACTCTCCTAGAAAGAGAGAGTTTGTAGTTCCCAAACGTGTTAGTCTATTTTTTTTGAGGACCATCCCAAGGAAATTATTTTTGGGAAAGTTGTTCTCCACTAAAGCCACTATAGTTCTGTCTTCTCTAGATTAAATAGACATGTCTTTCATCATACTCAGATGTTTTGAGCCTAAGATTGTCCTGTAAGCTATGTTCTATCTTTCCTCTGATCAAGCCTGTTTAATTTAGAAGCGCAGGGCCTCATTGGCGTCTCAAGTGGGACTCACATAGTGAATGTTCAGTGCTTTACAAGCCCATTGAGGAAGACAGAGCCTGGGGCCCATAGGATGGAGTGTAAGTTCAGTGGAAGAGGAAGGATCTGGGGATGTCGGCGGATGAGAGTCAGGGTTCTTTTGGGGCTAGGTCAGCCTCCTGGACTTGAGGAATAAGAAATGTGGAATAATTTTCATCTTGGTCTCCCTATTTAAAAGAGGGCTTCTAGTAGGTACCTGGTGTAGACACTCAGAACAATGATATCATTGGCGGCAGAAAAGAAAGAGTGGGTGACAAAAAAGCAATATAATTTTTTTGAGTAAAAAAGCATTTAAGGGAGCACCTGGGTGGCTCAGTCAGTTGAGCATCTGACTCTTGATTTCAGCTCAGGTCATGATCTTGGGGTCGTGAGATCAAGCCCCGTGTTGGGTTCTGCACTGAGTGTGGAGCCTGCTTAAGGTTCTCTCTCTCCCTCTCCCATTGCCCCTTCCTCCCTCTTCATGCACGCACTCTAAATAAATAAATAAATAAATAAATACAGTTACCCTTAAAAAAAAAAGTTCAAGGTGGGTTGAACCTTGGAGGAATTATGGAATACACGCCAGGAGGTTAGTGACCTCATGGATTTGAGGAACGTTTAAAACTGGGTTCTTTGGGTCCAACACTCTAACATCTTTAAAGGGATAGGCATGAAAAGCTACCACTGCAGGTAGAATTTGGGAGCTGCTGTAGATTTGGTGGAAGAGAAAAAAATGTAGGGCGAATATGAGATCAAGTGTAGAGGTAGAGCATGAACCCTTGGGTTACAATGAGATGAGGCAAGAGTTTAATAGATTGGAGGGAGGGATGGCTCTTTTCTAAGCCCGTGTTCTTCTCTCATCTCTCCAGAAGGGAAGTCCTGAAGCTCTGGGGCCATCCTACCAAAGTCAGACTGTTCCCCAGTCACAGTGGACTAGAGACCCTGGCGAGCAGAGAGAGTGTGTGGAGCAGAACCCAGTGATGGACTGGAGAACAAACCAGGATTTCTGGGAAGACGTTATCATGCTGTATCAGTGTTGTGTCAGTTAATCAGAGGAAGTGGGATAACCGTCATCTGCTGATCAGAGGGAGAGGTGTAGGAGGGGAAATGGTGTATGTGTTAACCCCAGCCCTTGGTCTGTGCAGGAGTCTTGGCGCCAAGGACACATCTCTTTGTTAGGTTTAGAGAAAAGGAGGAAGAAGTGGAGAGGAAGAAAGAAGAGACACTGAGCCAGACGGAAGCACAGGGGGAGAATCTGAAAGGAAGAGATTCACGCACAAGAGAAAGTGAAAGTGAAGCATAACCACCCAGATTGCTCTGGTCTACCTCACCGGAGGAAACATGGCACCCTTCCCCAGGCAGCTGCCCCTGCCGCAAGCATCCTCCTCCTCCCTCCTGCTCTGGAGTCCCCTCCTGCCCTTACCCACTTGGAGCTAGCAGCTGGCACTCTACCTTAGAAGGTAGAAGTAAATGAGAGGACGGGTATGAAAGATTTAGACCACTCAAAACTTTCTGTGATTACCTACCATAGTTTTTGCCATGCCAATAATGAGCTTGCTTCTTCGGACCTACATTTTTTAAAGGAGTGAGGGGTCAAAAAGTCTGTCTTTTATGCCTTGCTCTGCATCTCTCCTGGATTTCATGTTCCTTAACTATAAAATGATAAATGGAAATAAATGGTCTTTACGATTCCAGTATATACTATTTTGTTTCTAATTATAATAGCTCTCATTTATTGAGTGAATATTCTGTGAAAAACAATGAATATGTCTTAACTGTAGTCTCAAAACGATCCATGAAGTGGATTTTTATAACCCACAGATGGATTGAATGAGACTGCAAGCAGAATCTGTGTCCTGACTTCCCATCCTGCAAAACGGGCTCACAAATGAACGCTTCAAACGAAGATATTCCTAATGACCACCAGGTGGCAGCCTAGACTCAGTCTCTGAATTAGGCTTGCGGTTTCCTGGGTGGAATCTGAGACTAGCTCACTCGGCTCTGAAGGTTGACTTAACCCAGACTTAGGAGTAAACCCAGCAGACTGGATGGATTTAGGAGCTAACCAGGGTTTCTTCCTTAATATTGGGTAATTTTTTTTAAAGGTGTCCAAGGTTGCATAGGATTTCAAAAGTTCAAGGACTCAAAAAAAGTCTGCTGGCAGGGAGATCTGAGTGAGCATGAAAACCAAGGTGGAAAATACAGAGTTTGTTTGGGAAAAATCAAGCAGCTCAACGTGGGCAAATGTGAATTATATGACAAAGAATGAGGGGAACATAAGATTGTTCGGATAGTTTGAGGTTAGATCTAAGAAATCCTTGAATGTCACATTTTAGGGTTTGAATTTTGTTTATTTTGCAAATTCCTCTTTTGAGATCATTTCAAATTTATGGAAGAATTGTCAGGAGAGTAAAGAGAGCTCTGGTACACCTGTCCCATTGGATTTTCAAGTGTTAATATTTTGCTTTATTACACTGCCTTTTTTTTTCTTCAGAAACTTTTGAGAGTAATTTGCAGATGTACACCCCACTTACCTAAAAACAATGATTTTCACAACCACGGTACAATGATCAAAATTAGGAAATTTAAGATTGATGCAATATTATTATCCAACCTACAGACTTAACTATGATTTCATTATTTTCTTAATAAGGTGTAGAATCACAAAGTGCACATCGTTTTTATGTCTCTTGTCTCCTTTAAGCTGGAGCTGCTCCTCAGCTTTCCTTTCTCTTTCATGGTGCTGACCTTTAAAGAGCACAGTCCTCCTATTTTGTGGACTGTCTCTCACTTTGGTTTGCTTGCAGTTTCACGGAATTTGATGTGGACGATTTAGTCAGGATTCTGTGGGTGCTCTTGTGTCCTCACATCAGGGAGCACGTGGTAGTTCATTTTTCCCATTACTGGTAACATAAGATCCTACTTTCCTTCTCTTTATTTTCACTGTAAAATTACAATTTTTTAAAATTGCGAAGCATTTCTAAAGATTTCAGGACTATGTAAATACCCTATTCCTTATTGAGCTTTCAATTCTCACCTGCTAGTTTTAGATTTCATTCTCTTAACAGTGGAGAGTCAAAAATATATCAACACTGGATCGAGTGGGGCAAGATATAATCAGAGCCCTGTTTAGAAATCTCACTCTGGGGGGCGCCTGGGTGGCTCAGTCGTTAAGCGTCTGCCTTCGGCTCAGGTCAGGATCCCAGGGTCCTGGGATCGAGCCCCACATCGGGCTCCCTGCTCAGAGGGAAGCCTGCTTCTCCTTCTCCTACTCCCCCTGCTTGTGTTCCCTCTCTCGCTGTGTCTCTCTCTGTCAAATAAATAAATAAAATCTTAAAAAAAAAAAAAAAGAAATCTCACTCTGGAAGCTGTGTCTATGCACGTGTGTTTGTAGGTGTGTGTGTGATTTCACCGTCTCCAACTCCTGGGCACTGTGTCCTCCTTCTGCCTGGAATTCTGGTACTGGAGTTCAGGAAACCCTTTAACGCTTGAGTCTAGCACATAGCAATCTTGGTAGATTGGAGGGCAAAACGACACCTTTCTTCCAGGCCAATGCAGCGGGGTCTCAGAGCATGCGCCTTGGTTGTATTTGGTTCCCTCGAGGAGGTACCTTTATTCAAGGTCCGGCCAGCACAGCCGTAGCGCAGGGGCCTGTGGGCCCGCAGCCCTGGGTTGGATTTGGGGAACACTGGGAGAGGACAGACACATCTCAAGCTCTCACTAGCCTCTCACCTCTTCTAGGTGTTTCACTGTCCATCCCCTCACTGAAGCCGATGGCAATCCTTCAAGGCAGGCAATCTTATCCCCAGTGTACAGATGAAGGAAATGAGCTCCAGCCGTCTCAGGAGGAGGCCAGGATGTCACGCCTGGTCTGCTGGATTCTGAGACCCATATCATTGCTGTGGCCTTGTAGCCCCGTTCACGGTGGGGGCTGTGCTAAGAGCAACCCTGGTCATTGCCTCGGTAACTGACGTTACTGGTTCTTCACAGACATTTTCCTCTCATTCTCACCGCTTTGTGGGAAATACAGAGCAGATGTCTTTTGTCTCATTCTATAGAGGAGGATAGTGCCCACACAGCTAGGGGCAAACCCAAGCTTTTTGATGTTCAGCCAAAAGCGCTTTCCAATTAGAGCCTGTGCCTTCTTCTGAGCAGGTCGGGGAGAATTTTGGAGAGCAACAGAGAGGACATGGGGAGTCAGAGCTATACGAGGGGAGGATGTCAGCGGGTAAGGAGACCTGTGAGGTCAGGATGCCTCTCCTGGCTTCCTAGACGTGGACTGTGGAGCTGCCCAATGGTGCCCTCAGGCTTCAGGATGCAGGACACACCTGAGCCCCTTTTGGCTCCTTTTGCCAGAGCCCAGGAGATTGGCAGGGACCCTGGAGAAGCCCCACTCTTGGGTGCAGGGCAGATGCTGAACAGCTGAGCAAGCAGGACAGGCCGGCAGGGAGGGCCATCTCCTCTAGCTAACTCTGTTGTCCTGAGGTGAGCAGAGCCTCCCTCCGTTCCTCCTTTGGGAGGAGGAAGCTGGCTTCTCTCCCTTCTTACTCCCAGCGGCTCAGCTCTCCAGGCCCTGGAGGGAGGTCTTTGCCTGGGAAAAGGAGACCTGAAAGCGTCACGGAACCGAAAGAAAAAGAAGAACCAGGCCTCTCCCCTGTTTGGGTTTGGGTTTTTCTAAGATGAGGGGACAGAACGGTTTTGCAGGTCCTTGCAGGGGAGGGAAAAGGCTAAAAGCCACAGGGAAACTTGCCTGCGAGAGTAAAGAAAAAGGTCCCTAATACAGTTCTATGTCTTTCCACTCCCTCACATAACAGGCTGAAATGTGATTTGTACTGGCTGAGGCTTGGAATTAAGGAAGATTTCTGTGAATCCCTGAAGTTTCATGTCACTTCATGAGATGGATAAATCTCTTGGCTCCATCGTGGACACAGAGGGAAGGCGGCAATAACACCTGTTGGAGAGTGTGGCTCACAGGGAGACGGCGATGAAGAGAATGGGCTGTCTGCATTTGAACCCTGGCTTGGTCCTGCGCCAGCCACCTGCATTTGGGCCAGTGGTGTAGCCTGGAAGCCTTTGTCTTCTCGCATAACACGGGATGGTAATAGTGACCACCTTCAAGTGCTGTAGCAGCGAAATGAGAGGGCACGTCACCCAGGACACACCACGTGAGCAGAGAACTTCGCAGTTGTTATCACGCTTCTTAGTTCTGGTGACAAAGGCATTGGGTTGAGGGTGAGGAATACGGGCTTTTCTTTCTTTTTTAATTTATTTTATTTATTCATTTAGAGAGAGAAGAAAGAGGGAGAGAGAGAGGAGGGGCAGAGGGAGAGGGAGAGAATCCCAAGCAGACTCAATGCTCAGTGTGGAGGCTGACGTGAGACTTGATCCCACAACCCTGAGATTGTGACCTGAGCTGAAATCAAGAGTCGGGCACTCAACGGACTAAGCCACCCAGGAGCCCTTTTTCCATTTCTTTAATGTATAATGTTCTTATCCTGGCAAATAGCATCTTATTCTTTCCCCTACAAGTCCTCTATGCAGAAAGGCAGTATCGCCTGAGATCCAAGTTCTATTTCCAATTGTGATACTAACTCACAACTGATGTTTGTTTGTTGCTGGTTAGCAGCATCTCGTCTAGAGTCAGGCAGGCCCGATTTCAATCACCCCTTCTATATTTACTAGCTGAGTGACTGAGGACATCCTATTTGACTTCTCTGAGCCTCAGTTTCCTCAATTGTTAAGTGGGGATTATAATACAAATACCTTGTCAAGCTTTATAAGAACTACTTAATAAAGTATAAACTGCTTAACCCAGAGCCCAGCACAAAGTTAGCTCCCTAGAAATAAAATTAGCAGCCGGTCGATTTTTGGTATGAACGAAATCCGCTAAGAAGTATTCTTTTAATCACATGTCTTTGGCCAAAGGCAAAAAGGAGATAACGAGTGTGCAAATTTAAAAGCCTTATTCTGCTTTCCCCATTTAGACTGACCCACTGGAAAAGTATGTAAGATTTGTCCAGAATTCAGCCATAACCTGCTCCAACACCCTCTCTCCCAGCCCCTCCAAGGTAACCAACAAGGCCATCCATCAACCCTCAGTCTCACCTTTGTCATGCAGAGTGGACTAGCCCCTAGCTACCAAGTCCAGGCCCCCTAAACACACCAACACACACACACACATCCCACACACCACATACATAATTTCTCAAAAGCCAAATTAAAGTTGCCATCCATCCACTGCCAGAAGCCTATTCCCTATTCCCTTCTCCCAGGGGAATCCTCACTCCTTCTTGACATAACGCACCCCCCCCCCCAAACAGGCACAAAATGGTCACCGTCCCACCTCTCCTCCCCTTCTCTATTGCTCTGTAATTATATTCTCCGCCTCCCAGTGTCATGCTAATACAGGCCCCTGGCACAGCTGCCCAGATTAAATTAGAGCCCAAACCAGCAGGCTGCCTAATTCTATTTTCTGGCCCCGGATTCTCTTCCCCCACCTTTGGGGTACTGGGCCAGTGAAGAGTAAATGAGCACTGCCAATATTTGCTGAGGATATTTGACTCCTCTTGCCTGGGTGGTTTTGTCTTCCCCAACCAATCTGGGCCCCTCGAATTAGATTAAACTAGAATGAAAGAAGACTGTTTTACTCAAAGGGACCTTCCTAAATCCCATCCACTCTGCCGCCTGGCTCCTCTGTGCCTGGCCACCATCATCAGGCTGAGGGAAGAAGAACGGCATGGAACTATTCGTTCTCAAGAATGAGATTCTGCTGTTATCTCTACTGGTCCTTCCATTCTTCCCAACTCCAAGGTCTTTCTTGCAAATGCTCATCGTCACGTGTCCTGCCATATTGTTGCTGAATTCTTTTAGTTCTGTTGCATGAGGAAAAGAATGCTACTCCCCTTACGGAGTCCTGTTTCATAACCTTTCTCCATTGCTTTTCTTCCCTTATTCATGCTTGCAACATAATAAATGTTGCGATTTGCCCAGGACACAGTTTACCTGGGCTTCATGTTTTATTCCACTAACACGCTTTTTAGTGAGATGGATGTTAAAGAAGTAAAGACATAATTTCTGTTTTCAAGAAGAGAAGGACCTCATAATTGGTCTCAATATATGTAGATGTGCAGATAGGTCTTTTAAGAGATCTGTACAGGGTGCAGTGCTGGTGCAAGAGGCTTGGGATAGGAGTCAGAAAAGGCATCATTAAAGAGGTCTCTCGAGGGAAGCTTTGAAAATTTGCACAGAAATTACAACAGGATGAGAAGAGGCAAGCAGGTATAGAGCAAGCGTACTGCCTAAGACAAAAAGGAGTAGCCAGGAGGGTGAGTCTTGGGAAGTAGAGGAATGTTTTATTTCTAGATCTTTCTGGGCCCTGAATTCATGTCTTCTTCACTCAGGGAGAACAACTCTGTTTCTCAAAGACCTGAGCTGCTCTAGTTAGGGCACCTGCCTTTGTATTAACTTTCCTCTTCAAATTTGCATGCAATAATCCCTCCCACCATAACTATCCCATTCTTTTTTTTTTCTAAAGATTTTATTTATTTATTTGACAGAGAGAGACAAGAGAGGACGAGTAGGAAGAGTGGCAGAGGGAGAGGGAGAAGCAGGCTTCCCGCTGATCAGGGAGCCCAATTTGGAGTTTGATCCTAAGACCATGGCATCATGTCCTGAGCTGAAGGCAGTCGCTTAACCGACTGAGCCACCCAGGTGCCCCAACTATCCCATTCTTGATGACTAGCTCCTTTGGCTATGCATTTAAGGAAGAAGCTAAGATTTCCCAAGATTTGAATGGGAAAATTCTGGCAGTAGGGTTGCTAAAAATAAAAAGAAAACAAAACAAATACCTTGGACTGACCTTCCACATCTTCTCATATAGTCACCAATCTCCTTTTCCTCTTCATTCATTTACATGCGGATTCAGCACATATGTTTTTAGTCCTTTTCTGTATCAAGCACTATTCTAGAGATGGTAAGTAAGGGAATCTTTCCCTTGAGGAATTCAGTCTAGAGGAAGATAGACTCATACTTAGATAAATAAAAAGAGGATATTGTAAAAGTGTGGAGGAAGAACATCATATTTGTTTCCTAGGGCTGCCATAACCAAGTACCAAAACCTGGGTGGCTTAACACAACAGATTTTTATTGTCTTAAGGTGCTGGAGGCTAGAAGTCCAATACCAAGATGTCAGTCAGGCCATGCTCCCCCTGATGCCCGGAGGGGAATCCATTTTTCCTCTTCTTACCTTTGGTGGTTTGCTAGCAATCATTGGCATTCCTTGGTCTATACATGCATCACTTGCATACTCTGTGTTCACATGACATTCTCCCTGTGTGTCTCTGTCTTCGGATGGTCTTCTTATAAGGACACCAGTCATATTGGGTAGGGGCCCGCCTGCTTCCAGTATGAGCTCATATTAGCTAATTACTTATTCTCTAAGAAGATCACATTCTAAGGGGGTTAAGTAAGATGTCAATGCATCGGGCCCCTGGGTGGCTCAGTTGGTTAAGCGACTGCCTTCGGCTCAGGTCATGATCCTCGAGTCCCGGGATCAAGTCCCGCATCGGGCTCCCTGCTCAGCAGGGGGTCTGCTTCTCCCTCTGCCCTCTTCCCTCTCGTGCTCTCTGTCTCTCATTCTCTCTCTCTCAAATAAATAAATAAATAAAATCTTTAAAAAAAAAAGATGTCAATGCATCTTTTTTTTAAAGGGAGCACAGTCAGCTTGCATCAGGTACCCAACTCCTCCTAGGTGTATCAAGAAGTTTCCTAGAGGTGGGAGTGATTGAACTGTTTTGATTCTGGACAATCAGATAAGATTCTGCCAAATGGGTGATTTGGGGGAAGATACTCTTTTGGAAGAAGTAACATTAGAAGACACATGAAGCCATCGAAACGGCATGAACAAACCAGGAAAGGAGACACAAAGCAGTGAATGGTGGGCATGAGAAGTGTGCTTGGGTCACAGAGTGATGGGCACTATGAAGTGCACACTTTATCCTGGTGCCAACAAGGCGCTGTGTCTTACTTATGGACTTGGACCTACTGCTCTGACCACAGAAAAATGGGAGCCTGAACTGCTAGTAAGTGGGATATGGGAGAAGGGAAGTGATGGATGGCTCTTCCTCAGGGGTTGAAATGGCCCTCTTAGCATGGGCATCATTTTTCTAGACCTCCCAATGAGATATCAGTTCCACAGGAAAGAGACTCTGTCCTGCTCATCACCATATTCCCAGGTCTTTGCACAGCAGCTGATACAGCGTGCATGCTGGATTTAGATGGCTTCAATGAATAGGTAGATAGCAAGGTATATTAAGTGCATCCAAAACCCTTAGCAGGTCCTGTTGGCCAAGTAAACCACCTCGGCTCATGCCATTTACTGATCCTGGTGTCCACTTCACTCCTCTCTGTTCTCTTTAAAGTTGCTTCAGGGAAGGTCTTGCGGATTGTAAGGAAAGACTCAGAAATCTTTCAAAATCCAGGTTTACTACCAGGCTACCAGGGGGAAGTAAAGCAGCATGACAGCACATGACAGTGGCCCAATTATTCTGAGTCCCAGGAATGCCAGGATACTGATGCACAGGGAGGGAGACTGGGACCGTTAAGGACAAAGTTGAGCTCTCTTTCCTCACCTTCTGTGTGAACCTAAGTTTGCACTTCCCGGGAGAGGATCTGATTAGGTCTTCTCACCAACATCTGAAATGACATTTTCCTACTGGGGTGTTGCCCCAGGCCTCTTCAGAGGGGATCGGCGTCCCTCACATATAACCTACCCAAGGTCTGCCTCTGACCGCTGGTCCATTCAGCTTCATTTTTAGATGAAGGCTGAATTATAACTTTAAGGAGGATGAACCACTATTCCCAGAAAGGCACAGGAGCCAAGCAGACACTTGTCTTTGATACCCTTCCTTAGAAGAAGCAATTGACTGTATCAGAATGATCTGGGTCTGAAATTCCCCAACCCCTGAGGATTCACTACCTCCTCAGCATGTGCCTTGTACGGGCTTCTTCTCATTTTATATGCTGCCTTTCATACTCTTCCTCACACATGAGCCTTATTTATTTTCCCAACCTCTCTGGGCAATCAAAAGATTATGAACTTCTCAGTCAGGTAAATGTGGGTTGGAGTCCTGTTGTGACACTTAATAGGTATGCACTGTCATTTGGTTATTTACTTTCCTCTTAATTCATAGTCTTTATTTGCAAAAGAGGAAATAATGTTTGTTCACAATTTCTTTTGAATATTCTTTCAGTCAGAGTTCTCCAGAGAAACAAACCAAGAGGAGATCTGTCATTTATCTATCTATCTATCTATCTATCTATCTATCTATCTATCTATCTATCTATCTATC
>NW_023270314.1:23249888-23335875 GCF_011800145.1 Mirounga leonina | reverse complement strand
ATCTATCTATCTATCTATCTATCTATCTATCTATCTATCTATCTATCATCTATCTATCTACCTATCTATCTATCATCTATCTACCTATCTATCATCTATCATCTATCTATCTATCTATCTATCTATCTATCTATCTATCTATCATCTATCTACCTATCTATCATCCATCTACCTATCTATCTATCATCTATCATCTATCTATCTATCTATCATAGGAATTGGCTCATTTCACCTCCTACTCTACATCTTACTTCCCTGTTTTAAGCCATTCTGCTTTCTCCTTTTTGCATTCTAAACTAACTCCCTGGGTGGATTTGTTCACACCTCACTACTATTTTCTCTTGGGATGCACAGATACATTTTGTAACACATCTAATTCAATTGCTTATACAGTGTTTTAAGCATTTTAAAGTCATAAGCTCCTTGAGGCCTGTAACAAAATATTTCTCTTGAGTTAAGAATTTTCAACAAGAACCTCTCACTGGGAAAGAGAAATAGTATTTCTCCTAGCAGGAGGAATCTAGACAGGTTGAAACCAAGGTAGAACATTCTGACTTCAAACATCAGGAGATTATTCCTGAGAAGCACTTAAGAAATTAAATTTTCTAGTTTCTATTTAAGCATAAATAATATCATGTAATTGGAAAGAAACTTGTCAGTTGAATTCTCCACTAGTGCCTGGAACAGTGTCTGGCAATCACATGGGCTTAGGAAGAATTTATGCAAAGATGTCATGTTGTCCCACCAGCAGGGCAGTTGTCTTGAGACAACTTCTCACAGTTCAGGTTCAACAAATGTAGTAACTGTGTTGTGTTCTGTGCCGCAGAGATTCATTGAAAACTAAGCCACATTTCAATGTGAGGAGAACATAAATTCTGTTGGAGAAATGTACAAACAACATGGATTATGATAACGCAGCATATCTTGATAAGTGTTATGGTAAAGATAAAAAAAGTGCTTCTTTCACTTATTGGAAGGGCAAGCTGATTCTGTCTTGGAAGGAAAATCATTGAGGAAGTGGCATTCACTAGAATAATAAATGGGCTTTCAATAAATAGAGGCCAAAACTATTTATTGGGAGGCAGAATAATCTATTCTGAATATAATTTGGGGTATAATAGGGTGGTAGGAGATGAGGGTGGGAGCACAGGAGGATTGGGTTTTGAATAGCAGAGAAGCTGGTGATTCTGGAGAATGGACAAAAAAAAGAGGATACGAGATCAGGTCATAGAGGTTGTAGGATGGGGAGCAGGGAAGAATGTGTAGAGAGTTGTAGGTCATTGTAAGGATTTTGTGAGTAAAGTGTGAAGCTAATAGAAGTTTTTGAGCAAAAATAATAATTAATTCTCGCTGAGAACAGAGAATAAAGATCAGAGATGCAAACAAGGAGAGCAGTCAGGAAACTGTGACAATAATCCAGATGAAAGATGATGATGATTCAGACCAGGGTAGTAGGGTACTAGCAGAACCAGTGAGATTCTGAATAAATTTTGAAATTAGGGCCAAAAAAATTGGTTGCTGGACTGGAAGTGTAAGAGAAAGAGAGTATGCAGGAATGATGGTGAGTTTTTTGCCAGAGTCCTTGGAAAGAGGGGTTCTGCCAGTAGTAACTGAGGTGTGAAGGCTTGGAAGAGAAGATCTGGGGAGAGGAGTTGCTCAGCCCTAAACATGTTAAGTTTGTGATGTCTCTGAATCATAACTTGGTGATATCAAGTTGCAGTCGGATATATGGGTCTGAAGTCCAGGGGCAGCCTGATGTATCATCACTAGTGCAAAGATGTCTTTAAAGTATTATCATATAGAGTTAGATGTAAGAGATTAGTACTAATAGAGTTAGTACAGAGTCAGAAAAGGGAATTATAAAAGGAAGATAGAAAGCATTGAGATTTTAAAGTCTGTGCTATGAACCACCATCATGTTGGATTGTTTTCAAATGATTTTATGTTCTCTGTGCCTTAATGCTGTGGAATTCATTTCAAGAAACCTGCAGAGGGGCACATGGGTGGCTCAGTCAGTTAAGTGTCCAATTCTTGATTTCGGCTCAGGTCATGATCTCATGGGTTGTGGGATTGAGCCCTGCTTTGGATTCCATGCTCAGTGATTCTCTCCCTCTCCCTCTGTCCCTCCCCCACTTGCATGCATGCTCTCTCTCTCAAATAAATAAATAAATCTTTTAAAAAAAGAGAAACCTGCAGAGACTTCATGATATTTATACATTTGACTAATAATTTATTTTAAACTTGCAAAACATACATTTTTTTACTATAAAAAATAAAGAAAAAAATCAAGCATAGCTTACTGCTTAAGTGATAATGATTGTTAAAAATCTTTGTATTTCTTTCTTGCTTTTTTTTCTTTGAATATTCAAAAATGCTGGATTTCTCAAAATTTTACCAATATAAATTGCTTATAAGACAAAGTTTGTTTCTTGCTTTCCACAGCAAGGGAGATCACTATCTTGTCAGAGTCCCAAGAGTGTTTTTTCTTTTCTTTTTTTTTTTTTTTTGAGTCAAAAGGGGATCAGGCTATTTATAAGATGGAAGTATAATTTAAGAAGGTTCTTCCAATGTGACAAGTAAATATAATTGGGTAAAGATAATAGAATAATTTAGGATTGAGAAAGAAAGCAAGAATTATGAGATGAGAATTTTACTTTATTTTATTTTATGATTTTATTTATTTGTCAGAGAGAGAGAGTACAAGCAGGGGGAGCTGCAGGCAGAGGGAGAAGCAGGCTCCTTGCCAAGCAAGGAGCCTAATGAAGCACTCAATCCCAGGACCCTGGGATCATGACCTGAGCTGAAGGCAGACGCTTAACCGACTGAGCCACCCAGGCATCCCAAGATGAGAATTGTAAAGTCTTGATGGTAAACAGTCATTAGATATACTATCATTCAATGTTCATTTCGATGGTTTTGTTTCCACAAAATTCCTGAAATAAACAGTAAAGTTATTTGAAAGCTTTTTCCTCCTAGAACTTCTAGAATAGGGAAGCCAGGTTAATGTAGACAGTAAGATGCATAGGTGTAGAAAAGGTTCAGTTCTTAATATACATTATAGGTAATTGAGATCACGTTGTATACACAATTTTATATATTATATTCTTCTTATTTACTTTATGCCATTTTTCTATGTCTTAGAAATCTGCTGCAAACACCCAGGAAAAGCAGCAAAGTTTTTATCTCATGGACTCACCTAACTTGAATTAACTATTCTATTGAGCCCATTTCAGTTATCCCCTAGGTTAACTCATCTAAATAATGCAGGGATGAATCTACTTACACATGAGGCTATTTCTTATTTGAGATCGTTTCCACTCGCTAGATCGTTTGAGGTGAAATTTTGGAATCGAAGGATTTGGTCACATCTTAACACTAAAGTGGCGATAAGTGGTTTTGGTTGTTTCCAGACAAGTTTCAGTCACTGAGACAAGCCCTCTTCATGGGTAACCTCATTCAAGCCACTCTCCTTGTGGGCATTTTACCTTTTCCTTTTTTCCCATTCACAAAATAATTCAGACTTTCTGCCCAAGGGAGTTAAAACTAACTTTAACTTAGCAGATATTTAGAGCTCTCTGCAAATAGGGGCTTGCTTTTATTCTCCATGGCTCCCAACTGTCAGAATCTTAAAAGCTAACACTATCGTGCAACACATCGCCCAGAAAATAAGTTATTGAATTATCAACCCTTGCCAAAAATCTGTGGATTTTCCTTAGCACTCACAAGCAAAACAGAACACAGAGACGGAACACCCTAGGGTTTTCACCTTAAACAAACTGCCTCAAGTTTGCTTATACAGAGTATATAAAATAGATTACTGTGGTGCTTTAAAGAAAAACGCACGTAGATGCCTGGGTCCCACTTGGTGCTGAGTTAATGGGAGTACATCTGTTCAAGGCACAGCTCGAGTTTCACCTCCTTGCTGGGACCATTCCCTGAGCCTTGAGGTTATCTTCTCCAAGAGTCCTGGAGTGCATTTTCCACTCATCACTATTTTCCTCGATTAAAGTTATTTGCATATGTGAATAGCTTCCATTAGACTGAATCCTTGGCCTCCTTGGAGTGTTTCCTGTTTTATTCAAGTTTGTGTCCCCAGCACCTCCCAGGATTTGAACAAATAGATATTTGTTCAGTGGGGTATAATTTTGGATTATCTGCAGTTTGGGATTTTCTGCACCATTGCCCCCTATCGTCAGTGTGCCTAATCCTGAATTTACTGAGAACCCAATGTACGGTTAGACCAGCAAGTCTTCATTATATGGCATCAGGCGTCCCAGTAGGGGAGAGGGCGCAAAGCAACTTCACCAGACTGTACTTTCTCACTGACTTTTGTGGCTTCAGAGGCTTTCTTGGCAGGGACGGCAGGGATCAAGCTGAGTGAGGATGGGTGAGAGCAGGGGAAAGGAAACCAAGTGAGAGCTGAGGTGGGAAGAAGTGGGGTAAGGGAAGTTTGCTTAAATCTTCCCCGGCTCTCTTGGAAACTGCCCACGGGAAGGGAGGGGAGGGAGGGGTGGTGGCTGGGGGCCAGGGAGGGAAGGCTAAAGGCTGACAGATGGAGTGCTCCCTCTGAGGGCTCTCTAAGGACCGACCGTTGCAAAGCCACACAATGTACAGAAGTAAATCAAATTGAGGAACATGTGCACTAAGGAAGGGGAAGGATGGGAGGGGGAAGAGGACACACAGTGGGGTGGGGGTGGAGAGAATGGGATGGAGCCCCCTCAGAACCTGAGGAGGAGAGAGCAGAGGGAATTGGGGAGCAAAAAGGACACCACGTCTTGGGAGGCTGGCATTTTTCTGGAACACTTAGGAAGTAAGGGGAAAGATAGGACAGGGAGGGTTGGAGAGTCATAATTCCCAAGGCCTCAGGGAACTTGGAGGAGCATTTCAATGACTCTCAAATCTAGGAGAGACTAAATTCTCAATACTGCTGATAAATAACTGTCTAGGAGGGAAAAGCATTATCTAGGGAAAGACTTCACCAGCACCATGAATAACAGGCGGCAACCCTCCCCACGAATTATTACAGGAGTTTCCTGGAAGATAGTGCAGTGGTTTTAGCCTGGCCTCAGCTGGTACCCAGGGAAAATATTCAGAGCCTTGATTTAGCCTTTAAAGACGTCAAATCCCTTCTAGCCTGAGGGAATAAACAGCTCCCACCCTTAAAGCTGGATTTGGGCTTCTAACTCTTGGCTTCAGCTGGGTGCCAGCAGAAGGAGTGGGGGCTGAATATCAAGAGCTGGCCTGGGGGTGTTTCCCCCCCCCCGGGGTCACTGGATGGGTTAGAGGGAGATTTTGTCTTTGTGTCTGCTTTTTAACCTCTTCTCCCACACCTTACCTTCCCCAATTCTCATTTTAATCATCTTTTGCTCATAAAACCCCACCCTGCAATATCTTCACACCCCTCTAGCTCCCTTGATCATGACTCTTTTGAGCCTGGGGGAGGCTCAGCCTTTCCCCCTTTAATGGTGGAGTAAACTAACACAAACAAGGGAGCGCTAAGGTCCTAAAGTCCAGGAACAGGCAAGTCTGGAACTTCAGGGCAGAGTGTGAGTAGGGTGATCATATAGTGTACATGAAAGCTGGGATTTCTTAAAGTGAAAGGGGCTCTAAAATAATTAATGGACATTAACTGATCTACAACGGGCACAAACTGACTATACTAAGCAAACCAGAACTTATGGTTATCCTGGATATGAAGAAATGGCATGTAACACAACAGTTGTGTGTTGTCTCTGTGTGAGTGTGTGTGTGCGTGCGCACGCGTGTGTTTGGGAGGACAGGTGGGGATGTGGAGACTGTTTAACCTGTCATAGAGAATCCCTTTTTGTGATAACTACTTGGAACCATTACTTGCCTTCATTTGACTAATGTGACTCTTTGGATGAGGTGGGAGTATTGGTTTTCATTCAAATCTATCCTCCCAGTGTTTAAGGATTAAAAGAATAGAATAATAATCAGAATAAATAAAAGGGGGGTGCCTGGGTGGCTCAGTTGTTAAGCGTCTGCCTTTGGCTCAGGTCATGATCCCATGGTCCTGGGATGGAACCCCTCATCGGGCTCCCTGCTCCACGGGAAGTCTGCTTCTCCCTCTCCCACTCCCCCTGCTTGTGTTCCCTCTCTTGCTGTATCTCTCTTTGTCAAATAAATAAATACAATCTTAAAAAAAAAGAATAAATAAAAAGGGACATACCAATAAACAGGCTTTCAAAGTATAGCCTTCATTTCCTGGCTGTGTGATCTTGGGCAAGTCACTTGTCCTTCCTGTTTTGTTTGCTGATACATCCCCAGTGTTCACTGCACATAGGAAGCAGTCAAATATTTACTGAATGCATAGATTTATGGACCTCATTCTCCTAATCTGTTAAAAAAAAGGTGATAATACTAGTCCCCATCCCAAAGAGTTGTTGCTGCAATTAAACGAATTCATGTTGGTAAATCTCTCGGATAAATGTAAAAATTCACAGCATGCTGGTTGTATTTCTAAAAGAGATGATATATGCAGATTACTGATGCAGCAACTGTATGGTGTAGACACATTGCAAATGTCAGTTTCCTGCTTTATCCCTACCCTTTCCCACACTAGAATTCTGGGATCTTAAAATACTCACCTTTGAACCCCAAAGGGCCGGCATAGCTTTATATTCTCTGTGTTGCCTGATCCCCTGCCTTCCTAACATACCAGGAATTAAAATGTCTAAAAATGAAAGCAGTTCCAGCTGAGAGAATGGGTGAGCAGGGAGAAGGGAAAAATGTCTGAGAAATTCAGACCTCTGTGGTTGAAACATCATTTATTGCAGAAGCAGAACACCAGAGTTTGGGAACCAGGCTATGTGGATATTTCATGTATTTTTTTGGTACATCTGGTCTCTTAAAATTAGTGGGAGAAAGGAAAAACCCCATCTGGAAGAGGAGTCTCAGGCTGGTGAACAGTATTTGGCCTGCTTCTACAGCTAGCTCCCACAATGATCTTTCAATACTCTGCTTGGCTCAAATCCTAAAGGGTTTTACATTTTATTTTCAAAAGAGAGGTCATTCTCTCTGCTCTGGATTCATAAAATACTGTCTCAGAGCATGAGATCTGGGGTAGATCGGGGCTCAGGAAGGCCAGATGAGTGGGGAGTAACTCTCCTACTGTAGGAGCTTCTAGATACCAAGATGCTACCATCTCTCCATATTGCAGTATCAGTTGTAGAGGTAAAAAGTCTCCTGAAATTGAATCTCAGACTAGTATATTATGGGCAAAACATGATTCTTCTAAACATACCCTGGACAGCAAGGGAACCAGATGAGGATGCCATCCTGCCAGGCACTGCTAATCATTTTACTTTCAGTATCCCTACTGGGGCATCCAGGGAATAGATTTTAGATGTAAAGTTAACTAACAGTTACCTGCTTTAGGAAGGCAATATCACATAGTAGACGTAGACTATTTGTATCCAAATTCCAGGACCATTATTTAAGACACCATCACTTCCTGTGTGGCCTTGGGCGAGTGATTCACACTCTCTGTATTGGTTCAATTTACCTATAAAACAGAGATGACATTACTATTATTACCTACCTACCTACCTACCTACCTACCTACCTACCTACCTACCTACCAACCTACCTACCTACCTCATAAGGCTCTTGTGATGATAAAATAAATGAATACATGAAAAGCACTTAAAACAGCATCTACCATATGGCATATATCCTATAAGGGTTAGCTATGAATTATTACTGTTAGTAATCAGTTTCTTCTCATTGGCTTCTACCTCACTCAATTCATGAATGCTTAGGAGAAGTGATGGGATTAGAGCACTGGCCTAATGAAGCAGACCACTGAAAGCTACCACAGATGCAGGGAGATGGCCTCCATGATGGCGTAGTGTCCGCTTGGAGGAGTGGAGCTTTGGCTGTGATGGGACAGTGCAAAGGGCAGTGCTCTGCTTGGTCTTCCCAGAAGACTTGGTTTTATTCATCTCTTTATCCTCATCTTTTTCCAGTGGCATAAATTAAGGCTGGATTCTTAGAAAATCCCTATTGCCTTCTACCAGATATTTCTCAGGACTTAAGAATCACTGATGATTGAAGCCTCTTAAATTCAACATGAAGTTTGCTCCTAAGACTTGGCAAATGCTCTTGGGGCTGAGGGCATGAGGGCAGAGTTGGTGGGAGCTATTATGGTGGTCTTGTCATGGAAGAGGCATATTGCCATATACCTAGTGTTTGGGATTGGGGAGTACTATCAGATCCTTCCTGAAAATAAGGTTGGCTATGAGTGGGAAATAAGATTTTTAAAATAGCATATATTAATTATTAATATCAATTTTGCTTTCAGAGGTTATATATGAATACATTATTCTTGCACAAAAAGAAAACAATCTCCTTTGATAACTACCTAATCTCAATCTACTTAATCTTAGGAAGGAGATCTCTTGAGGAAAAGACTCACTATCAGTTTGCAAGTGTGTGTGTGTACAATATCTATTATTTAACATAGATAAAAATTAAATGTATCATGTGGAACCTATATTTCTATACGTTGCTTTACATTTCCTCCCACAGCATGTTAAAACATATAGTACACTTCTTGTTAGTATATATAGGCCAGGTCATGCAAATTAAGTAATAGTCTATTGGTTGGCTAAACCATTGGTTACTTAATGTATTGATAATGTACTTTCTCACTATTAAAAACAATACTGCAATGAACATCTCTGTTCTGTACGTGGCTCCTGGGGCACATATGTAATTGTATTAGAAAGACATTGAGAAATGGAGTTTTTGATTTATATACTTACATAATTTGGTTCTCTGCCTCTGCCACTATACTGAAAGTTGGTTAAGAATGAGGAATCTTTTGTCCATTGACAGATGAATGGATAAAGAAGATATGGTATATATATACAATGGAATATTATGCAGCCATTGGAAGGAATGAAATCTTGCCTTTTGCAATGATGTGGATGGAACTGGAGAGTGTTATGCTGAGAGAAATAAGTCAATCAGAGAAAGACATGTATCATATGATCTCACTGATATGAGGAATTCTTAATCTCAGGAAACAAACTGAAGGTTGCTGGAGTGGTGGGGGGTGGGAGGGATGGGGTGACTGGGTGATAGACATTGGGGAGGGTATGTGCTATGGTGAGCACTGTGAATTGTGCAAGACTTGAATCTCAGATCCGTACCTCTGAAACAAATAATACATTATATGTTAAAAAAAAAAAAAAAAAGATAGCGGGAGGGGCAGAATGAAGGGGGGGAAATCAGTGAGGGAGATGAACCATGAGAGACAATGGACTCTGAAAAACAAACAGTGTTCTAGAGGGGAGGGGGGTGGGAGGATGGGTTAGCCTGGTGATGGGTATTAAAGAGGGCACATTCTGCATGGAGCACTGGGTGTTATACGCAAACAATGAATCGTGGAACACTACATCAAAAACTAATGATGTAATGTGTGGTGGTTAACATAACATAATAATAAAAAAATAAATAAAAAAAGAAAAAAAAAAGAATGAGGAATCTTATTCAGCTCTGTATTCCCAGAATCTTACACACTACCTAGGGTTTTATATGTACATAAAACTCACTTCTTAGACAAATGAATATAGTACGGTCATTATTATAAAAAAGGAATACTTATATAGAGATAGGAGCACAGAGATAGGAACTCTATATGAAGATCCTGACTTTAGTTTTTCCTTGATTGCTAAGAGATGAAAAATCAGATTTAAATGTTTAAGACAAAATACCAATAACAACTACAATTTATTGAACACCTGCAAAGTGCCAGTCTCTATACTAGGTACTTTGCATACATTGTCTCATATTTAATGAGATATATACTCCTCAGAGCAGGTTTATTGGATAAACATTATTACTTTCAATTGACAGATGAAGAAATTGAGGCCCAGAGAGATTAAATAACTTCTCTGAAGCAGCATGGTTAGTAAAAGGCAATGTTAGGTTTCAAATGAGTGCAGGAGGACTTCGCTCGTAGAAATTGGGTTATTGCAAGTGCAGAGAAGGGCGCTGAAGGCAAGTGGTAGAGCTCCCCAAGGTTCAGAAGGTTCCCAGTAGATTTTAACAAATGCAGGTCATTATTTTGTTGCTGGAGTGAGTCACTCTGTGTGCCCTGTGAATGACCAAATGAATAGGACTTGAATGAATGGGGTGGGAGAAGGTTTAGTCTAAGTGTCCTTCCCAAAAGAGACCAGCAATCTGGGTGGAGAGAGGACACCCATGTCTACTACCTGTTTTCTAAACCCACTTTTGTCATTAACCTGGTTATTCAAACCTGGGGACTCAGATTGTATACTTTCGAAGGGCTAGTGTTATTTACTCTTAAAGGGGGAATTGTAACATTGAACTATGTCATCATCACTACATGTTAGAGCTGGAAGGAACCTAAGAGGTCATGATCCAACCCGATCATTGACTGATGATGTGAGGCAGAGAGCTCATATCACTCATCATGGTCCCACAGTTAGAGGCAGACCACGGTTTAGAACACAGGTTTCCTCACTCCCAAGCTTTTTTTTCACCCCGCTATATCTGAGAGTTTTGTAAAAGAATGAAGGAGTTTACAGTTTTAAGGGAGGGTTGTGAACCTCCCAGATGCCAGTCTGTTCAGAAACTCAGCTGACACCTCTGTTCCACTGCAGTCTTTATTCGGGAGAGATTCATGTCACAAATCACTTTGTTTCAACCTGTTTCATGATTATTTTTGACTCCGTGTCATTGCCCTACCGGAGCTTCTTGAGGTCAGGGACTGTGCTTCTTTTATCTTCTGCCCCCATCTTTACCCTACTCCAACCCTGTCTTAATCCTTGGAGAGCAGCTTTAGGATCTGTTCAAGTTTTATCCTAAATATGGGCAGCCTGAGCCCTCGCTTTCTACCATCCCTGATTTATGGCTCTGGACTCCATTTGTTGGTAGTATAGGTTTCAATTCAGCAAAAGCTAGCTGTCTCCCGAGGGAAGGTGAGAAGGAGGGACATCTGGGGATCTTAACAACAGGGTCTGTGGCATGTAGCTGAGCACCCTGGGGCCTAATGTCAGGCATTGGTCCCGGGTCTTCAGTGTCTGGTTGAAGAAGGCAGTTTCTAACCCCCTCAGGGGCCCATGGGCCAGTCTCCTTTGGGGGTCAGGATTACTGGGAATACTAATTAATTCATTAGTGGGGTTGATGGATTATCAAGCTGTCTCCTGGCAGAGGGGCCTGGGGTGGGGGGAACAGATTGCTGCCCATAAATCTGCCTGTTGCCTCCCTGTTCTCTGCTTCAATGGCTCTCGGCCTGTGGGCCGGCAACTGAGCGCTGGTTGCATTTTCCCCACCCAGCAGATGGTTCTAACAGGTTAGCTCGAGCTTTACAAAAAGCACAGAGAAAGAAGGAAGGCCTGGGGATTGGCCCTCTGGCCCAGAAACCATGTGGGGGGAGGAGAATGAATGTAAATGCTCTGCAGGCAGTCACCGCCCCCTTTCCTCTGCTGACTGCACACACCCCTCCGGCCCCTTCTTGCTCCCTGAGTTCAATAGCCAACTGTCTGTATAACCTTCGAGTAGCTGTGATGAGGGTGACCCTGATGAAATAGATTCCATCCCTCCCTCTGCAAAAGGCAGCTCTTAAAGAAAATTCAGTGTCCTCCTCAATGCCCTCTTCAGGCTGCACACATGGGCACACACACATATACACAACTGAACGTGTTTTGGGAGCTAATCCTATTGTGTTTAGTTTCTTACATCTGTCAGAGAAAGCAAGGAGCCCCACAGAATGTTCTGTCCCCACCCTCATCTTTGTCTCAATATGTTCACCTTTCTGCTAATCCACTACTCTCGCCTGCACTCTGAGCATTGCATAAGCAGGATACTAACATCACCAATATCCCGAACTGTCAAATATCCATGGACATGGCTTCGAAGACACAAAGCAGGGGATCAATCCATTCTATACATGCTCATTGCAGCTCTCTCCTAAGCACAAATTACTCCATAGATAAATTTCCTCTGGCTGAAGACGGGAATCTGATTTGTTTTTCAGAAATCCACCTTTCCTAGCATGTGTTATTTAATTCTTCTGAAAATGAAGTTTATTTTGCTGAGCAGATATTTCCTGAAGAGGAACACAAGACAAATTAGTAAGAGCTTTAAGATTTGCTGAAGATGAACAATTTCCTATAAAAATTGAAAAAAAGTTAATTTTTAGTCTCTGTGTGTGTATGTGTGTGTGTAAAGGACAAGAGTCATAGGACACCTATATCAGAGTTTTTAAAAAATGAACTATTTCAAACCTAAGATATGCTTTTCAGCATTATTGACAGTAAACCCATCTTTTGTTTTAAACTTCTGCACCTTTCCTTGCACATAAGGCATTCTCATAGCTCTTCATTTCTATTAGACATGTGCCCATTACATTGGCAGAGCAGGCGATTTCCAAAAACCTGGGGGATTCCTTTCAATTCAATTTCAAAAAGAGGTTGAGCTTGGACTCAGAATTCTATCTTGCTACTAATGGGAAAAACTTATCAGATCCTTTTACAGATGTGAAAATTGATACTGTAAGTGAAGTTGAATTACTGAATATCAGTCAGCCAGTAGCTTGATCCAAGCACCCTTCCTTTTCCTCCCAGAGCCACTAGAAGGTTACAAATCCTTTATATCTTAAAATGAAGATTCTACGCTTTGCCTTGGTAGCTCTCTGTAATAAAGCATATCCACATATTTTCTTTAAATCTTTCCAGCTGTAGTTTTCTTTTTCTGTTCTAGCCAATTAATATTACTTCAAAACACCACAGGGATTTTAAAAATTGTAGGAACTTTCTTTTCTGCTGCTCAGGTGGACTTTTTCTAACTGAATGCTTAACTGTATATTTGGATATATTTTTGAAAAACAATAGTGGATCCCAATTGGTAATTTGAAGAGCTAAGTGTCCTTAGAATGAAAGATTTCATTCATTACTTTATATTTTTATAAATTTCAAGCAAACAGAAAAGGTGAAAGAACAATACAACAAATAGAGATGTGGCTTTGTCTATATTCACTAGTTACAATAAAAAGATTTTAAATGGAAATAAGTTTGACGTGTGGAAAAGAAGGGAGAGGAAGATACTTTTTCCTTCTACTTTTAGAATTCTGAAGTTTCAAAACTAAAGACGCCAATCTACAAGCATAAGGTTAACAGTCAATGATGCTGTGTTCTGGGCCTGTATCTTTCTCATTTTTTGACTCTTCAGACGTGGGCCACCCTTCTTACTTCTCTCTCCAAGTCTACCTAAATTTTCTTTCACCTTATTTCTTACCTTCTTAACCACAAAGATTTCCAGTCCTCTTTTTCTTTACCTCGCAAATTCAGCAACTCTCCCCTCATATTCTCCTTCTACTAACTTCTATCCCTATTTAAACAAACAAGCAAATAAACAAACAAAACAAATGAATGGTAAGCTGGACCTGGCCAGAGGAGCCTCTGAAGTAGCTGTGTCTTTCGGCTGGGGAAGGGGAGGAGCTAGACCCCGGGCAGCATCACCCCGCCCTGGTCAGCTGGGAAAGCAATCAAAACTGCGGCAACTCAGAGGCTCCAGCCAGAGAGCGGGAGCTGCCCAGAGGCTGTGGTCCTGAAAACTCCACTCCGGGGAACTAACCACGCGGAGAAGGTACTGAAGACCAGCTACAACGGGGGCATGAGCCCCAAGGCGTCCTGGAGGAGCATACCGAACTCCAAGGAAGGAGTAGAACAAGACGCAATCAGAAAAAGCAGATTTGGTGGCATTTCTAAGAGGCAGTGGCCGGTTTAACATGGATCGCTAAAAGCACCTCTTTCTCCTATGGTCTGGATGGTCAGGGAGACCTGGGTTCTCTGAGTCTCCTCCAGGACACAGATTCACAGAGTTCATACCAGGGATTGCCACTGACAGAGGTGAGCCCTTGGATGGGTTGGTATGGGACTATTAAGGTTTCTGTGGGAAGTTCCCACAGCCTAGAGGAGCAGTTGGGTTGAGGTAAGGCTCTTCTGGGCTAGGAGAGAAGAGAGTAGGACTTAGGAAACTTGAACAGAGAAGCAGAGAGAGAACACTTAGGGACAGTGTTAATAGTTAAATTATTAAAGTTTTAATAATTTCACTAATTCCCATAGCACCTGCTACCCGAAGTGAAACTCATACTCCCAATCATTTTTATAAAGTAGAGATTACAAATTATCTTCCCCCTTTCCTGTCAAACCCAGCCTTCCATTTTATTAATGCAGGAGAAACAGTGTCCAAAAAGTTTAACTGCTTTTCTGAGGTGGCTCAGCAAGTAGGTTGCAAGAATTGACCCAATCTGCCCCTCTGCTCACAGCATTTTAGGACTGTGTGGAGAGTGGATGGGGAAGAAGAGGAATGGCAATAGAATAAGGAATGGGAGAAGATGTTGGAAAGCCAGGGAAAGCCAGGGGTATATTCTTACCATTGCCCCCATTTGGTCTGCTAAAAATTCTTAGATACTTGTAACAAAGTGGGGAAACTTTCCTTTTCCTCATTCTTTCAGTTAAGAAATCAAAAAAGAAAGATTGTTCATGTATATTTTTGTTTCCTCTGCCTCTCACTCATTCACCACCCCAAAAATGTACTAAGAACAATACCAATAAATGTAAAATGCTTCCCTTGTTTTTTGACAGAGGGACTAAAGATGAAATGTTCAAGAACAAGGCAGGGAAACCGAAAGATTGAGTAATTTCTGTTTGCAAAGTTTGCCATTTGAATCTGAGGCTATGAAAACTGAAGTATGACACAGCTATGTTGGATAAGATGTGCCTGTGTATGTGTGTGTGTATAGGTATTAACCAAGAGGGAAAGTGGTAGAGTATAAGAAGTTGCATAGGAAGAGCACAAAACAGCCCCACTGGATGTTTCCAGGTAGTGCAACTTGTGAGCACCCTGGTCTGTATTCTGTCTTCAGTAGGAAGACTCTGCAACTCTGAGCAAGGCATTTAACCTGTCTGGTGCTTAGATTCCCTAGAAACTGAGCTGAATAGTCCCCTCTCTGCTGTATTTAGGATTTAGTCATAGGATCAGGAGGTGAAGTGAGTACAATCAACTTCCAAGAGGAGACACTGTCTAATCACCACACACACACACATCCAAGTACTCCTTGCTCACTTATTCATCAATTGAAACTTCTCCACAACAAATAAAAAATTAGTAAAAGTGTCAGATGAGTTCCAGTACAGATTCATGTAAGAGTCATGCTTAATGACCTCAGCCCCAGGAATTAAAGTATTGGGTAGTCACAGTCATTGCTTAAGCAAGCATTTTGCTAGAACAGGTTCAAAAAAAGAGTGAGAGACAATTTCAAATTTGAGAGAATGGGCTAAATGTGAAATTTAAGAAAGACCCTAAAGAAAAGGGAAAATTTTGTCATAACATGTAGATATGTAAGGATGTCCAAATTCTAAGATCAAAGAATAAAATGGGCTTTAGAGAATTAGAATGCATTTGAGGGTGGAGTCGGGAAAGCTGTATTCTACCCCCAGAGCCAGTATTCATCGATTTTTGCCACACTGGAGTCAGCTTCATGTATATTTTGAGAGCTAATTTCTTTTGTAAAAATTGGGGAAACTTAAAATGGTGTATCACAATACTCTGTGTAGCGCTTTTCCCATACTGCTTCTATCAAACAATTGCCAGCCTTTACGTTTGCCTAATAACTTTACAAAGTCTAAGTACTTTTGCTTGATTTCCTTGTTTTTCATAAAAGCTTCTAAGTGAGATATGGAAGACAAAAATATTATTTCCACTTTGCCCTAAGGGTAAAAAAATGAAAATGATTTCTCTGTACTCATTTAATAGGTAAGTAATAAATAAGTGCAGAAGTTCTCAGTTTCATGATTCTTTCAGTACACCTCTGAGCTAGTTCATTGACAGGCTAAAGCCATGGTAGAATCAGATACTTGTTCTGGAGAGAACCAAGTTGCTTTCCTTGATCAGAACTCAGAACTATACCACACACATTTTCAATTCTCAAGTCTAAAACTGGATGTTCATCATCTTTTCCCCTCTGCTAACTTTTTGATGCATTGGAGATATTTAGGTGGAAAAAGTCAAAGGCAAAGCAATATATATTTTTTTAAATCTTTGAGGAGTCCTGGATTTTACTTCTATTTGAGAGACACTTTATTTTTTTCCTCAGAGCTTTGGCACTTGATTCTGGTAGGAAAGTCTTATCCCCAATAGTGTTTAATCAAAGACAAAAGGAAAAATGTCCAGGGGCCAAGAGTTGTCTGTATTCCACCAGAAACTTCATGAACCTAAAAATTCATGTAACTGAGTAGGAGTGTTCAGCAAATTGCTGTCTCCCAGTTATAAAACAGAATGAAAGAGGCTAACGTCCTCCTTGAATATGGTGAAGAGTTTTAGTCAATCTGGTAGAGGCAGCTGATAGAGCACCGTGTCCTCACCTCTTGCACCAGGATAGAAGCTTTGTTATTTAGTTTTAGTAGGAAGTTGGAGGAGGGGGTTTGTCAAACATTTTTGAAAATGGTTGTTGAGATGGAGCCATTGGCTTTTGTTGGCATAAAATCAATAGTAAGCACAGATTGCAATTATACTTATTTTTGTCCATGTGGCCAGAAAAAGTCATGATGAATTTTAAGAACAATAGTACCTAACACTTACATGGCATTTATGATGTCTGACACTATTCAAAGTCTTTAGATATATTAGCTCATTATGCTCACAATGATCCTATGAGGTAGGACTATTATTATTCCTATTTAAAGAGAGGGGATGAGGCACAGAAAGGTTATGAAACTTGGGTAAGGTCACCCATCTAGTAAGTAATTGAACTGAAACTTAATCTCAAGTAATCTGACTCCAGAGTCTGCTGTCCAGCCTCACTGGGAAAACTGGCGGGCTATTGGGCAATTGTCAGATTATCTTTTGAGCCAATCAGAGGAGGTTCCCTCAAGATAATAAGAGGCACAGTAGTTAGTAAAATCTACTTTTACTATTCAACTGTGAGAAACAATTTTTATTTTTGAATATGCAAATGTGTAAATAGATTAGATAAGAGAATTCAAGAATAAACACAAGATCAATATATGGATAATGTTTTATAGCATTTAAAGTCTAAAAAATCTTTTATTTTTATTTATCTTGCAAGAACCATCTTGAATATGCCTTATTCTTATTTTATTAAAGAGGAAATGGAAGATCAGAGAGTCATGTAATATGTTTGAGATCAGCAACCAGGAATCAGAACAGTTGGGCCTAGAGTGTGTGTATTCCAGCTTCCAAGATTTCAAAGCCATACTATATACCCATGGGATTCTCTTAGAGCTAAGGGACCAGAATCTAGGGAAAAGAGAGAGTTAAACTGGAGTCATCTATCCTTTCCATGGTTGGAAATTGTTTGCCCTTTTCATTGTTTTAGCCAAAGCCATTTGGTTGTTTTCCTTCATACCTGCTGATAATCTGATTTGAAAGCAGCTCTTTGGCTCTTACAGGACCATTAAGTTATGTTGAAGGCAAAGGATAGTCTAACTCTATTCTCCTAATCCCACTTTTTGATGACGGTGAGGATTGACAGAGCTTGGCTAGTGTCCAGAGGTGAGAGGTGGGGATAATAATAATAATAATAATAATAATAATTAATAATAAAATAATGTCAATTACAGAGGCTAGGATGATATTCAATTTCAGGGGTAATTCAGGAGACTCTGCTTTCCTCTCTTGCATCTTCCTTTTCAACTCTCCATGCATGTAAGTATGACCCAGTGATATGATGATAAAGAGGAGACAAGACAAATAAAAGGAAGAGAAAAAAGGAGAAGGGAGCAGAGTAAGAGAAGGTGGGAGAATAAAAGGGTGGAAACAACAAGAAAAAAATTTCGAAGAGGAAGGAATCCTGGAATAGGAGAGTTAACACTGCAAAGAACACCTAAACTAGCCTCTCTTTGGATGATGGTCATTTCCTGGTGACTTGGTTCTACTGATCCACATCTCCTGAAGTCAAAGTGCCTCTCTTTCTTCCTGTAGCTGTGTTGGAAAAAAAAGGTAAAAAAAAACATAAAACCTAGGATTTGGAATCAGAAGACCTGGTTTTATGTCCTGCTCTATCAGCTTTACATCTTTGCATTTCCGTCACTTAATCTCTGACCCACAGTGACCTCAACTACAAAACAAGCATAAATCCCTATTTCCCTCAAAGGTTGGTTATAAGGCTACACAAACATTATTATAATTACGTGTGGAACATTGCGTTTCCCAAGCCTACTCCATCCTCTTTGGCCTCAGAGTGCACCTGCCTCAGAAAGGTCTGTGTTACTTTAACAGAAAGTTAATTAGGTCCTTCACCCTCCCTCTGGATATCTGGCTGAGTTAGAAGTGCGGCTCAGCACACAAGCTCCATCATCCATATTAAAAGTGGGATTTTCTAACTTGGCCTGGGCAGCCAGTTGACCAATAGGTTCCAACGTGTGTTTTCAATAAAGCTGCTTACCCAGGAAGCCTTATTAAGTGAGTAAGTCAAGCTGACATGATTTCTGTGCTGATTAACATGAAACCTAGGCTGTTTTTGCAATGTGGTAACATTAATTATTTATAGGAGGTAAATGAGGTTACAAGGAAAACAAGTTCAAATTACCAGAAACAAATCAAATCATATATTTATATTTTTAAAATCTATGTACTAAATCCTGCTTTCATTGATTGAGGCCCAAGCTTTAAGGATCAAAAAACATTTATCATGCTCTCTCCTTTCTGATATACAAAAGTGATGGAAGGTTTAAATTTCAAAGACTAAGCTGGTAAACAGGGATGCCCCAGTTGAGCTTCTCAGATACTTTTATTTGGTAAATTATATACCTACAAATTGATCAGCAAATCTCAAAACAATTCACTCTTCCAGAATTGAACACAAAATGTTTACTAAACCACTGGTGTCTTCTGGTTTTCAAACTGCAATATTGTCAAAGAAAATTCTGATTAAACACTATCTGTTAGGCAAGCGAATTAAAGTAGTCAGGCTATTTCAATGTTTGCAGCTACTATGTTCTGTTAAGTTTAGCATTTGTTCCAGATTTTTCATTTTTAATGAAGTATTATTATAATAGTTGCACTAAAATAATCTTAAATAAGCTTTGTAGACCTCTAGCTTGTAAATCTAGTTGCTCTGCCATAGTCTTGTCTGATGATGTGAGATGCATGTGCAATGAAAGAGTTTTCACTGTAACATATGGGCGAATTAAAAAAAATGGTCAGTGGTAACCCTGCTCTCTTTTCCTGATCCTTTTAGACACCATATCACTAATACCTCTAATACCACTACACTAGACAGACCACAAGGTGCTTGCTGAAAAACAAAATGCTCTTCAGGTGATGGTTAGAGAAATATTTCATGGTCACGTGGGGTACCAGCCAGTTGTGGTATGGTTCTTTCCTAAGATGGATGAACCTAACAGTTGGTGGAGTCAGTGGGAAACATGGAATGTTATAGGTTAAATGTATGTGGTATGTCTCTAAATAGAGGCTGGGCAGTCCTCTGGAGAGCAAAGTCTGAATGATCCCACCACAGTGTTTCATTTATTTTATAGTGTAAAATACAACAGTTTACTTACTAATATTCTTTTCAAATTTTGTAGTAATTATAATTATTTTATATATATTATAAAGTTATAATTACTTTAGCATCCTCTCTTACTTTCAGGAATTTCTCTATTTGGACAATAATTTATATGCCCACCTTATGTACTTCCTTTTATGATCTGGATTTTGATAAGAAGGAAAAATATGTTTGACTATTATATGTTATTTTTGCATAAAGTATCCATGAGACAAAGCACCAAATAAAAAGAGTAAGGCACTGGCACTATAATGAATAATCAAGTCAATTTTCATTTTTTTTAGTTGATTTTCTTGTAATATGCCATAGCTATGTTAGTGTTTTGGGCATTTATTTGAGTCTTAGATTACTTATTTAGAATGGTGGACTTGGATTAGATAATCATAAGTTGAATCCTAATACAATTCTGTGCTTTATATCTAAAACATAAAAAGAAAGTTTAGATTTAAATTAAAGCAGATATTCACAGACACTAATCATTGTCATTTCCTTTTCCAGAATCTAGGAATGGCAAAACCTTATGTGAAATCCAAGGAGATGACAGAGTTGGTCAACACACCATCCTGGATGGACAAGGGTCTGGGCTCTCAGAATGAGATGAAGGAGGAGGAGAGAAGACCAGCTGCTTATGGGATGCTTGGCAGCTTAGCTGAAGAGCATGACAGTATTGAGGAGGAAGAAGAGGAGGAAGAGGATGGGGAAAAGCCTAAGAGAAGGGGTCCGAAGAAAAAGAAGATGACAAAAGCTCGCCTTGAGAGATTCAGGGCTCGGAGAGTCAAGGCCAATGCTAGAGAACGGACCCGGATGCACGGCTTGAATGATGCCCTGGACAACCTGAGGAGAGTCATGCCATGTTACTCAAAGACCCAAAAGCTCTCCAAGATAGAGACTCTTAGACTGGCCAGGAACTATATTTGGGCTTTGTCTGAGGTCCTGGAAACTGGACAGACACCTGAAGGGAAGGGCTTTGTGGAGATGCTCTGTAAAGGGCTCTCTCAGCCTACAAGCAACCTGGTGGCTGGATGCCTCCAGCTGGGCCCTCAGTCTGTCCTCCTGGAGAAGCATGAGGAGAAATCTCCTATTTGTGACTCTGCCATTTCTGTCCATAACTTCAACTATCAGTCTCCTGGGCTCCCCAGCCCTCCTTATGGCCATATGGAAACACATCTTATTAATCTCAAACCCCCAGTATTCAAGAGTTTGGGAGAATCATCCTTTGGGAGCCATCCACCTGACTGCAGTACACCACCTTATGAGGGCCCACTCACTCCACCCTTGAGCATCAGTGGGAACTTCTCCTTGAAGCAAGATGGCTCTCCTGACCTGGATAAATCCTACAGCTTCATGCCACATTACCCCTCTGCAAGTCTAAGCTCAGGGCATGTGCATTCAACTCCCTTTCAGGCTGGTACCCCTCACTATGATGTTCCCATAGATATGTCCTATGATTCCTACCCCCACCATGGCATTGGGGCCCAACTTAATACAATCTTTACTGATTAGGGCAGTAAGACAAGCATTACAGAGGATAACGTGGGAATGTTTTCCATAATTCAAGTGGTTGAGCTGAAGATTCAATGACCTTAAAGGAACCCTATAGATATAGATCAGACACAATAGCCCCAGTCCATTTGGGCCCTCCTGCACCTGACACACTCTTTTCTCATCAGCTTCCCATATCGTATTGATTCCTCTAGTTAGGGTTCTCAAGTGAAATTATTAGACTGTTTACAATCATGTGGAAATAAAACAGAAGCCCTGGGCCCTATTCTAATGATGCCAAAAACTCACTGAATGATCTATGTCAATTAATTTTCCATTGCTGGCCTCTGTTTACTTACTGGTAAAATTGGACAATTGTTTTAAGTCTAGATGATTTCTAAAGTCCTTCACAGCTCTGAAATTCAATAACTTTGGGGATCATGCCTATAAACTTCTTGAAACTGAAAGGATTGAAGAATAATAGGAAATGGACAGTATGTGTGGAAGGATTAGATGGAGTTGCCAAAGGAGGACAAGATGCATTTTTCTCTGGGACTTGGTAGGACTTTTTTGCATCTATCTAAAAATAGCCTCCAAAGGTAAAATCCTAACTTGGCTTTCACTGTGAATAACAGAGCATGTTCTTTAAGAGATTAGCTCTATTTCTTATTGGCTGAAAGCTGAACATCCCTTCCTTAGTAATTTGAGAACCATAATAGGGATCTCATATCAACTTGATTCTTGATAATACTTCAAAAACACTTCCTTAGTACTAGAGGTGGGGCAAGAAAGTCACTGTAACCCCAGACTCTTATGACCAATGGGACTCAGAGAAGTCATCTAGACCATTTCATAGCCTCAATAACTCAAAGGCTCTGGAAATTCTGAAGATGCTCAGGTGCAGCTATTGGAATCAACCAACAACCCAGGTCATATTCAAGAGCAATAAAATGGCTATTGGTTATACCAAATAACCATAGTTTGGGGACTTTCTATCTCACACCTGCCCATAGGAAAACCAAATTTTCTCTGGCAAGATAAATTGCATTTGGTTACATAAAACATGGTTAAAACCGCTGACCTCTGTCCATACCAATTATTATTATATTTTCTAGAAGGATAAGCACCAGTGAATTTATTGACCAAACTTGAATTCTTCCAATGCATATACAATTCTTTATCTCCTCCCCCACTAATTGTTACCTCTTCCTCACTTCAAAAACATAATACGTTGTTACATATTGTAGATAACTTCCCAAGTGAGCAGACATAGGGATGCAGAAATCAAATCCAAGGTCAGTGAATGCTTTTCCTGATTTATGTTTTCATCACAAGTTTATCCTGATTTGCAGGGTGTTTATTTTTCTTCATGTAACTCTTCTTTCTTTTATATCAGCACTAATTTTGTCAATTTTTTTCCCAGAGAAATGTGATCTGAGAAATTTCACTGGCCTGTTCAATCTGCCAGGACAATTATTTAAAACAAACTAAAAGCCTAAATGGTTTGCATGATAGTGGATCTCATCCTGTTCCTGCCAGAGAGGATAAGTTTAGGATGTAGGGTACACAAATAGGGCCAATGAATAAAATTGATAAGGCAGATTAGTTTGCTGTTTTCTACAGCTCAGCTATCCCCTAAAACCTGCCAAACTATCTGTGTATCTTGAATTTTTAACCCTCTTATTTATTATCTCCTTACAGTCTAAGTTACCCTCTTTCCATTTTGCTTGCAGTGCTAGCCCTGCTATATTTTGCACCCTTGGTTCGTAAACCCCCTTGAAAATATCCTTGCAGAGAGATCTTAAATCCCACCAGCTACCAAAGTGGTTCCCCTCACCACACTGTTCTAGAGGCAAAAGGCAAGTAAACTGTTTACAAAGCCATCCTTTCTGAGGCTATACTGGCATTTACCTTTGTGAGATGCTGTGGGGGATCTAGCATTTTCTGGCATTTAAGTTTGTAGATAATGAATGTTGTTGGAGTTATTTATTAGATATTATTTATTTAATTTATTTCTCCCTTCCTTTCATGCAAATTTCTTGGGCTCCGTACATGTGCTTGCAAACCCTCCCTAAGGCTTTGTTTGGAAAGTAGCTCATAATTTTTCTAGGAATTCCTAGTTTGGGGTGAGGCGAAAGGAGGAAGTTAGTGCAGAATTACCTGTAATGATTTTATAAAAAGCAGCAATAATTTGAATGGCTATGCAAGTTAATATTCTTAGATTCCCACCCCCCCTTCATTCTAAGACGAGCCAGTTATTTTTTGGGAATCTGTTGTTTATGCTTTTGAGGAATATGATACCCATGAAACAGGCTTCCCTGGGATTGTTCAGAGAGACTTTCTAATTGAATTAAAATTTGGGAGTGCAGTATGATTGGAAAGAGCCTACTCTCTTACCCAAGGTGGTTTCATTCTTCCGTGGACTTTCTCAAATAAAAAAAACCCAATTGTTTAAACTTTTTGTAAACAAAACAAAACACAAAACCCAGACTGTTTCTCTTCTCTTTTTTCTAGCAGAAATAAAACTGTGAGTTTTATTAGAAATTGTGTTGCCTTGTCTGTCTTCAAAGTTTTTCTTCACTCTTGTCTATCATTTTTCTTGGACTCTATGTCCTGTGAGCAGTCAGCAAGAGCACAGGCCAGTCTGTCAGGAGGATTTACATCCCATATTTCAACTCATCTTGCCAGAAGATTTGAAAGGCCTAAACTAAGTAGTCAGAAGCCTAGAAGCACTGATCTCTGCCACACACATAATCAGCTATGTAATCGGCAGTTGAGAAAAAAGGATCTTCCCACTTACAGAAATCTAGGGCAATAGGCATCCTAAGACATTGAACCACAGAGAGGTGGACAGCAGGAAGATGCACTATTATCCAGAACTGGGCCTACCAACTTTTCAAAATTTATGAAGTGTGTTTTTTGGCAACTGCTTTTTGACATCTCTTCTCTTGACTTTTTTCTTTCGGGGTCTCTTCTTACCTGACTAAAATTCTGATGATAAAAGAAATAATAATGATGATAATAAAGCATAGTTGGTTAGTCAAGGGAAAGAGTTGATTTAAAACACGGAAAGGAAGTCATCCTGTCACTGCTCTCCTCATCTGCCCAGGACCCACTCTCCAACTTGAAACCATGTTTTAAGCTTCAGTTTATTAGGTACCAAAGATCTATCATGCGTGTAAGAAGATATTAAGTACATTAGGAACAAATATGAAGTTACAGTATTTTCCCATCAGTGGTATAATGTAACAGTTTGCATATTGCATTTTATTTACTTTGACACACACCATGGAGCATTTTCTTATGTCATAAAAAGTTTCTTAATCCTTTCTTATAGCTGGCAAGCATTCCATGTTAAAATACCACAATTTATGAAATCAAATTACATAATTTATATTTTTCCAATCTTTCATGAGATTGAGTGAATAATCATGTATCTGTGTCATTTGACACGTATTAAGAGAATCTTTACAAATAATATTCTGGAGGTATAAAGATAAACTGACAGATATCAACAATCACATCTAACAGTTATTGGATGCTTACTAGGTACTGTCGCTTTTCTAAGCTATTTATATGTATTAATTCATTCAATCTTAACACCATCCCTACAAGGGAGACACTACTGTTATTTTCATTTTACAAACTAGGAAGCTAAGGCATAGAGTAATCTGTTCAAGCTCACACTGCTAGTTAGTGGTGGAGCCAGGACTGGAACTAGTTGGTTTATCCAAAAGGTTTGAAATGATTCTTTGTGGTTATTTGCCTGGGAGGTACACAAGGATGTCATATCTGCAAGAAGCCAGAGCTGATGGAACTTTCTGACACCAGCTGTCCTTTACATATGACATCCTGTCGTATCTATGACCCAGGCTGGCCCATACCCAAGCTCTGCAATAGAATCTGAGAAGACTTTCCTTCTTCTGACAAAAAACTCAGCTTTGTATTGTATGTTGCCTATGTAGATATAGGCTAGCTCACAGAGCAGTGCTTTGTTGCTTGAAAGTATCTTTCAGAGGGCTAAAATCTATTTCCCTGCTGTCATGTCATAGATCTTTAGAGTTTTAGAAAAAAGTTTTAGCGGGGAGTTACAGAAATGAAAATTGCAAAATCTTCTATTGACAGAGGAGCAGCCTAGCTTCAAGATTATTTTTGTCTGGCTATATAACTTTGACGTACAGTTTGTCACTTTGATTGCAAACATTGGCTTTGGGATCAAATAAATGATATTTTATTTATGCAACTTCCTGGTTGAATAACCTCTGTTAAGCTGATTAATCCTGTAAATCCTCAGATCCCTCAAATTTAAAATGGCAATAATAATAATGGTTATGTCACAGGGTTAGTATGACGGGCCAATTGAGATTATACACCCAGAGCACAAAGCAAGTATCTAATAAGTGGTAATTACTACCATCCATGTTACCATTCATTATTCTTTCATTATATTTATGTTAACTTTTCTCTTTGTCTCCAATACATGACTGAGGGAGTGTGGATGGTGACTGCAGCAGGCCTAGGGTACCCATGGAATTCTTAGTTAAGAGGGTTGGATCAAGTGTGAAACTAATTAGTTGATAGTCCTGGACAATTTATTGAACATCTCTATGCCTCAGTTTCCTTCTGTATAAAAAAGACATAACAATTCCACCAATCCATGGAGTTGATATGAGAATTAAAAGTAATGATAATGCCAGTGAAGGGTTTGTCTCAGCTTCTGGCACCAAGGCAGCAATCAACCATTATTATTTTTATTATTATCATGAGAGAGAAGATGAGGAATCGAGAACAAAAGGACAGAGCAGATCCTTTGCATTTATACAATAAATCATTATAGCCAACATCAAAATCCAAGCCTTTTGACCTACGGTCCATACATTGGAATATACCGTTTTCTAACTCATCACAGGGACATGTTAAACAGAAATCCCCAGAAGCAAATTTCCTGAATTGGGGAAATAGGAAACACCGTATTTTTCTTTTTTTTTCTAGAAATTAGTATAGATTAAAAAGAGCCTTGTGGTAGCTTTTTGCTGTCATCTGGCCCAAAACCATGTAGAAAAAGAATACTATTACCTCACAAATACATAGTATTATATATTTCATTTCAATTTAATTTTATAAACAGTTATCGAACATTTCCTGTGGGCCAGGCATTAAGCCAAATGCTGGGAATACAGAAATAAATATATGACCATGCTTTGTAGGTTTATAGTCTGGCAGAGTATAAAATAATAGAGCATTTTTACATAATTATTCAATATTAAGAGCAATATGAGGCCAGTAGTTCAAGTATTATAGACACTGCCTGATAGAGGAAGAAACTGACAGAGATATTACTGATTAGCTAGGTCATGCAATCAGCTAGAAGTTAAGTTAGAGATGATCTGATTACAATGTTGTATGTTTGTTTATTTGTTTTAGATAAGTGAAGGTCTGCTGCATTTGGGGTTAAGTAAAACACATATTCTGAAATAAGGTTAATGGATGATTATGACAATTTTGGATAACTTACTTGGTTAAATTAAGTAACCCCTCAAAGCCTCAGTTGCTTTGCTAAACTTGCTAAAGTTAATCACTACGAATATTACATAAAGCAAAGAAAATTGTGGCCCAGGCTAGGTGCAGATGCATAGTAACCAGAGAGGTAGTCAATAATACAAATTAAAGGAATCCCATCAGGGCTGTCCTAAAACACATGAAAATAAAATGTTTGATCAGTACCTCATATGTGTGTAAGTAAGTAAACTTACTAAATGTGAATTGGAGAAAATATTAGAAAACAATAAAGACTCAAGGAAAGGAAGAGGAAATTGCTGTTTGCTGAGCATCCACAGCAGGTATAAAGTCATAAAGCTCAGTTCTTAATATTGAATCAGTCTTCAAAATAAACCACTGAAAGGGTTCCAGATATTGTAGAAACGTATGTAGAAATGTGAAAGAAAATATGAGGACATGGCAAGGCATGGAAGATGTCTGAGCTTCTGTTTTCTCATTTATAAAACGATTGTGTCATTAGATGCCTGAAGTTTCTCCCAGCTTCATATGCTTATGGTTCCATGAGGGACCAGTGTCCATTCTCTCTGACAGATAAAGTTGATAAGATAAGATAAAAGTTGATTAAGTCAAAGCTAATAGGTAAAGCAAAAACGGACTACAAAACATTAAAATGAAGGTTGGGGTTCTCGTGTGGTTTTATCATTACCAGGCAGCTATTTTGAGGAACTGGGGTGCTTTCAGTTTGTTATCAACTTAGAGGGCAGTTTCCTAGCAATGAACTCACCCTCCACAGATGATGACAGAAGTAGGTTTGGCACCCGAAAGGCCCATCAGCTACAGAGAGCTAAAATAATCAAAAATCAAATCAAGAAATTGCCTTATTCCTAGAATTGTGGCCCTTTCACTCCCTTAAATGGGAAAGGATAGGATGATGTTGACTATGTTATTTACTTGGTTACAAATGCAGCATGTTTTCAGTTATCCATATGAATAATCCATGCTGGGGATGATTGATGGAAATATTTCACATGAAGCTCATTTCTCTATGCCAGCTGATATGTTTTTGTTGTGTGTGTGTATGTGTGTACACACATATGAATGTATCTACATTTAAAAACATACATCAAGTTATATATGTTTATGTGTGTGTGTGTTTATGGGTGCGCATGTGTGTATTTGAAGGTATGTGTTGGTACATGTTGAACACATACATCCACACATCCACACACACACACACACACATATGTATATGTATATGTATATATTTGGATGAGGTCTAAAGTCAAATGGAAACACTTTTGCATGGTTTAATTTTTGGCAAGTCTATATGCTGGGTCCGTTCCTTTGCTAACTCAAGGATAATAACTGAGTTAGAAAGCTAAGCACTGGCAAAGGGAAGTGGAGACAGCGAGCGGGGAAGGAAGTGGAGGAAGATCTTGTGTCTCCCACGGGGCTGGACCTGGAGGGGCAACCGATAATGGTAAGTGCTCTTCCTTGGTCCAAGCCTGTGCAGTCTCCTCTTCTGAGAGCTGGCCTCTGAGCTGAGGCAGATCCAGGGCAGGCAAGCACGTGGCTGCCTCGCCAAGGGCCAGGCACAGCAGCAAGCTGCTCAGGGACTCCTGGAGCAGACGCTCCCCTGGCTCCTGCTCAGCCCACTGTTGCCAGCCGTCAGCTTCCCTCCTGCCAGACCCCTGGGCATGCTGATGGGAATGGCACAATTACCTAATCCCTGCCCAGGGAGATCTAGGACACATGCAGACAGATGGAGGACCAGGGGAATTCAGAACTGTTCAGTATTGTAGGAGCAAGGGAGACAAGCCTGGGAGAGGTTTGGTTAATGGGCTAGGTTTGAAAGGAGGTTCTAAAGTCTCCTTTTCTCCAAGAGGCTCCCAGGCAAGCTGTTTTTCTCACCTGAACAGAAGCTCTGGAAGAAAGACTTCAGACCTCCCCCTGGCTGCTGCCAAATAATCTGAGAAAGAGCATTCACTGACCGTCAGAGTCTGGGTTTCCACAAGGAAGAGAAAGTCACAGAAGGGAAGTGAGGGAAACGAAGTCAGTCGGAGAGCCAAGAGGGCCCATACAGAGAGGGTGACAGAGAGTCAGAAACACAGAGATCAAAAGAGCACATGTGCACACCTGCCACGTTCGTTACCTTTCTTTATTTCTCACTGTTCACCCATGCAAGCTCGCCTTCATGCAGCTGCCCCGGTTCAGACCCTCAGGATCTCTGTGTTTGGATTCACGCAACAGTGTTTTTTTAAACCTCCAATTTTTTTTTTTTTAAGATTTTATTTATTTATTTGAGAGAGAGAATGAGAGACAGAGAGCACAAGAGGGAAGAGGGTCAGACGGAGAAGCAGACCCCCTGCTGAGCAGGGAGCCCGATGCGGGACTCGATCCCGGGACTCCAGGATCATGACCTGAGCTGAAGGCAGTCGCTTAACCAACTGAGCCACCCAGGCGCCCTAAACCTCCAATATGTTTGCATCCCATGTCTCCTCCTTGCCCCAATCCATCCCAATTGATTGTCTTAAAGAAAAGCCAGGACCATGTCATTTCTTTTGTCAAATATCTGCATGCATTCTCCAAGCACTGCAGAATGAAGCCCAAACTTCTAGCCTCTCGTTTAATCTCTGCCCACTACAACAGGTCTTGGTCTAAATTTTCAGGTCTAAATACCACTAATTCTCCCTTCACTGTCATCGGAAGCCACCCATCCCACTCCCCCACCCTTCTTTGCCACCCCATCTTTATATTTGTGTTGCCTCTCTGGATTATAGTGCCTCTAACCAATGTGAAGTGACATGATTCCCTTTCCTTTGCTCCTGGCGGTACCTTTCATTGGAGTGCTCTCTCCTCCATCCTCACTTACCAAAATTGTACTTATCCCGCAAATCCTAGCTGAAATTCTTCCTCGATAAACAAAACATCCCTGTAATAATTATTGCCTCCTTCTTTATTATTTATTTATATTTATGTTTATTTTACTTATATTTTTGCCTCCTTCTTTCTGTATATTTATTTAATTGTTGCCTTCTTCTTTTGCAGTGTAGGGAATCATGGAAGTTGACCTTAGAAATAAAGTTCTATTTCCATCTAGGTCTCCTCTACTAGATTATAAGCTCTTGAGATGAGAGGCTGTTTTATTCCCTTGTTATATTAACAGCTCCCAGTGCAGTCCTTCCCATATAGTAAGGAGGAAATAAAACAAAATTTTTGAGGTTCATCTAAACATGTGCTCAGGATTGTGATGTTAGGTTAGCACCCCACAAACTCACATACAAGAACATTTCAAGAGAAGTATTCTTTTTCCCCCTATTTTATAGATGACCATAAGGAGTTTCAGATAATGTCCAAGTCTGCTCAACTCATAAGAAGGGAGTGGTGACTTTCTGTCAGGGTGATTTTTGCACCAATATATGTGTGAATGTAAAAGAATGTAAACATCTCATGAGTTTTATCTGCCCAGTGTCCACCATGCCATTAAATATAACAAAAGCTTGACCATAAAAATATTTATTTAGATAAAGTTAGAGAGGCCAGTTGAAATAATATGGAATAAAATACAGAGACAAATTAAAAAGTTTTGAAGAAGTAGGGTTTTAGAAATAAACAAAACCAGGGGTGCCTGGGTGGCTCAGTTGGTTAAGCATCTGACTCTTGATTTCGAGACTAGTGAGATTGAGCCCGGCATCAGGCTCCACGCTCAGCGTGGAGTCTGTTTGAGTTTCTCTCTCCTTCTCCCTGTACTCTTAGCCCCGCTCACAGTGCTCTCTCTCTCTCTCTAATTAAATAAATAAAATCTTAAAAAAAGAGAAATAAACAAAACTGGAGAGACAGAAATAAGCCAACATAAAGGCTGAGTAAGACTGGAAGAGGAGGGAGGGTGAGAGTAGGAAGTTTAAAAGAAGAACAAAGGCAAGATAGGAGTGTGGGTGCACCTTCTTCAAATGGGACAACTCCAGTATTTTTAGATACTGTGTGAGGGCCTTGGGGGTGGGTGAGCGTGAAGTCCGCATCAGGAAATGGGCAGTGGCCCCCTCTGCTGTGTCTCAGGCAAGAGCCCTGTGTCTTGATTCCTGCTGCACAAAATGCTGGCTGTCACCGTACTTTCCACCAAGCCTCCTTGAGAAGAGTCCCGGATTATTTGTCTTCAGAGCAACAGAAATATCACCACCATAACTCATTTTGGAGAAGATCAAAGACTATAGGTTTCTAAGTCTTTCCATTTACTGGAAGACTTATGCTACAATATGAAAGTTTTCATTTGGTCACGGATATACCTTCTTTAACGACAAGGTACAGCAAACAAAAAATTATTTACTGATGAAGTGGATGAATAAATTTCTCCAGCTCACATGGCCATTAAGGTCTAATGATGTTTTGGGTCTGTGAGTCTGACAAACTCTCTGTGATTTCCAGGTTTGACACATACTATCATTGACTTTGGGCAAATTTCATAAACTTCCAGAACTTCAAAATCTTTATCTGCAAAATGACAGTAATACCTTGCAGGATTTTTGTAACTTTAAATCTAATTGCTTTAATCCATATATCATGAGACCTGGCACATTATTAGTGTTCAGTAATTGGTAGTCTTTGTCATCATCCTCATCATCCTCATCAACATCATTCCCCCTACTCGGGTGAGATCTCTATCATGTTGGGCAAGAGGAAAGACAGATTAAGGCAGAGGCAGGGGAATGAGACAAGGTGACCCATGAGGGTGCAAGTAGTACTGGATAATGACTAAAACCATCAAATGGAATCACTGGGTTGCAGTCTGGAGCGTGTGACTCAGCTGGAGCGTGAGTACAACGGGTCCCTAAGCAGAAGCATCAGGGACAGACGAGGGGCAGCTGACACTGTGCCCACAGCTGGCATAATCCAACAAGATTTTCAAGGATAAATGAAAAAAAAAAAGTCAGTCCTGAGAGGGAACACCGCTGAACCATGCTGCCCTGTTTTTGAGCAGCAGCTGCAAACAGGGATAGCAGCTGCAGCTGTTTGCAGAAGCCTGGATTCCCAGGGAAAGTGGGCATCAGGCAAATCAAAAGGGAGGCAGAGACAAGCAAGGAGCAATGCCCTGGGTTCCCAGGATGGCAGATTCCACTGCACAGAAATAAGTGCCTGGGCAGGGCGGGAGATGTGTACGGTGGCAAGGAGAGGGTGTTCTGCATGTGAAATGATGCTCAGTAGTGACAGCAGGCTGATGGATCAGTCGAGGAGCTAGCTCAGGGGTCAAGACCTTCTCAGCCCTTTCTGCCCCTAGATTGCTGCATAAACATGAGCAGATAATGATTATAATAGCTAATATTAATTGACTGCCAACCAGATGCCAGGCAATGGTCTTCATTTTTTACATAAATGAAATAATGTAATACTTACTAAAACACTATGAAATAAAAGCAGTCCTAGTGTTGTCTGTATTTTACAGATAGAAATTTGAGGCTCAGAGGAGGAAAGCAGCTCTACCAGGTCACCTAACAAAGAAGTGACAAATCTGAAATTTAACCTGGGCAGTTTGGCACCTCAGCCTGAATTTTTACCCATCATTCTCTAGTAGTTCTGCCCAATAGAACCGTCTGCAATCACAGAAGTGTTCTGTAATGGGTAGCACTTGAAACATGGACAGTGCAACTGAGGAACTGGATCTTTTATTTAACTAAAAATAAGTTAAATTTAAATGGTTGGTTATGACATAATGGACAGTATAGCTTGATACTGTCTCTCTAGAGACAGATCTCTATGGATTAATTTCTATTCCATCTCAAAATTGTGGGTTTGCACACAAGGATGAAAAAAATTTCCACCATTTCCAAATGCCTGCCCCTACATATGTCATTAATCATTCATGACTCTTACCTACTGGTCGTTCTTCAGAATCCATCATGAGGGAAGATGCTAGGCTGTCGCTATCAAGAACTTAGACTCTCCAACTGAGGAGGAAATGATAGCCGTCTGGGGACTCTAGACTATCTAAGGAAGGTGCCAGGCTTGGACATCAGAGGGAAAGGATGCCGTTACAGAAGACAGCTCTTCCAACAGCACTGCTTTTCTTTCTGCACAGTTGTACCCCCACCCAGTTGCTCTTCACCCACATGACATCTCCCCCAACCCCTAAGTCAAAATTGGTGGGGCTCAACCGCTGTGTGCTTAAGATTTTAAGTGGTTTTCTCTAAAGGCCCGATCCAAGTCACTTCTGCTGTCTATCCCCTTGTCAGCAGATATGAATGGAAACAAAGGAACATTTTTTTTCCATTCTAAATATTTGCTGAAGAAGCCCTCTAGCAGGATCTATGGTGCATCTTTGCACACAAGGAAGAGTCACAGGCAGTTCAGAGATGGGGAAACACTATTTTCTGCAAACACAAGAAAAATAACATTTCCCCAGATATTTCTTGAACCAGAATTTTTATTTGAGCCTTCTGACACTTGAATAACTGACCTTTGGCATCAGCCTAAGCCTCTGGAAACTCCAAGGCCTTATTTGACATATGTTTTCCTACTTGGTTCTTAACTAACCTATTCTCTGTCTGTAGAATGACAGACCTTCCAGTTCCCCTGCCTTCCCTTGCTCTTTTGCCTGCCAAACTCCTACCTGGATTTCAAGATTTAGCTCAAAAATCACTTGTCCTGGAAAGATTTTTTGATTCTTCTCCCAATGCACACATCTTCCAGGCTGGGCTAAGTTCCCTTCCTCAGTGAGCTAATGGCTCCTTTGCTCACACCCCCAAAACATCCCCCCCTTCATTCTGCTGTACTGCTATATTCCTAAATCTGTCTCCCCTGAAGACTGTTAGTTCATCAATAGTAGAGAGATAAATTACAGATCTCTGTCCCTAGTACCTTGCAAAGAGCTTGATATATGGCAAGAGTTTAATAAATATTCATTGAATAGAGTGAAGAATAAATGACTGAGCTAGAAACAAGATCAGACTCGCGTGGCAGAGCAGATCACTGTTACAGACAGACCAACCCTAAGGTCAGGAACAAGGGAGCCCGTTCCCTGGCCAAGCTGACCTTTTCTCTTCTGAACAGAATAATCAAGGACAGACTCTCTCCTCCTCATTCCCTGACACCCCCATAAAATTCCAGTCATTCTGATTTTAGCCTCACGTTTGCCTTCCCCCCAACCCCCTTCCAACACAGTTCTAACACACTCGGTTTCTCTCTCTCTCTGCCCCAATTGTTTCTCTTTCTATAGCATCGGAATCTCATTGTCATGCCTGCCCTATTCCCTCCTGACCTCTCAACCGCCCATTGTTAGATGTCAGGAGGGCCTGGGTGGCAGCTGGGCCCCAGCAGGGCAGACCTGGCGTCCCCAGGGCATCCCAGGCAGGTGCTGGAATACTCAACAGCCGGGCCTGGTAACGCACCCTCAACCCCTTCTACAGGTTCATTTCCCCCTCCCACAGGTTCCAGTCCCTTTCTCAGGGGCTGTTAGGGCCTGAATGATCATCAGCATGGCTGGTGTAGGCTTAACTAGAGAAAACAGTTTGACCTTTCCTCTGAAAAAGTTCAGGTCTCTCCTCCTGGCTATTTGCGCTCCTGTGCAAATCTCTTCTCAGTCAGGCATCCTGTGTGCTATTAGCCTATGAACTATTAGCTGAAAGCATCCCTAAATACCAAATTCCACCTCTGAATTTTTGGGTTACCTGTGTCTGCAAAACTCTCACTACCACATCATCTGAGATGATGGAATGATCCAATTATTCAAAGTTATACTCAACACTACCTCCACAAGACAGCCTCTCTCAATTCCAGCATCTCAGTTGACCTTCATCATTTCATTTCATTTGATCCTCATAATAACTTATTACAGGGGTATGCATCACGCCCATTTTACAGATTAGGAAACTGTGACTCTGTGTTTATTATTTGCTCAACAGGTGGAAGAACTGAGGCTTGATTTTTATGGTTTTATGTTACATGATCTTTCTAATAAATTTCATTACATATCTAATTAAATTTTATTAATGGAATTGTTCAAGTCTGATGATAACACAGATGTCAGGGACACAGAGTGAATGGAAGAATAGAGAGGTTTAGATTTTAGGAAGAATTTTTCCAATGAGAAGAGGGGAAATTATCTACTTAACTGAATTCTGAGCCAGGACAAGGAAACCCTTAATTATATGGGGTTGAGTTAAGTGGAGATCTAAGTAGGGAGAGGGATGTATAGAAAGATCAATTTCTTTATTCCCTCACTTCCTCATTCTAATTCTTCATAACCATGTTTTATCCTTACCTCCAAAGACACCAGTACTAATGCCAAGTAATAAGTAATCCTCCTCATCTTTAGAGGAAGAACTTTTCCATTAAATGGAAAGTTTATGCACTTCATTTTGTCCTAACTTCATCTTACCCCTTAATCCTGCACTATGAAGCCCATGGGTCGTTTTACTTGGCAAAGCTGATACCAAAATGGGTTCAATTCCTGAAATAGGTCTGGTTTATAAGCTCTTAACTCTGAGCCTCTTCAAAGTACTGATTGATGTGTGTGATTAAGATTGTTAGTCAGGATTCAACCCTTAACTTTGAGTCTTGAGTGGAGACTTAGCATTTTTTTCCTCACCTCTGTTTGTCACCACAGGGTCCTGGGCAATTTTTCGGGGTGTGAGGGATGTGGGAAAAGGAGGTACAGTGAACACCTTACTTTTTTTTCTGCTAGAAATCAAGAGGATAGGACATTGAGCATGGGCTCTTGGAACTCTTTTCCAGGTCCCAGCAGAGGATTGTGGGGTCTCCATCCCCCCTGTATATTCATGTTGGCTTGAGGAGACAGCCAAGCAACTAATTAGGTAATTCCTCAATAATTTTTCTCTGGGGAGGACTGCTGCCTCACTCAGGGCTTACACAATTAACTATTCAGATTCCACCCTCAGATTTGAATTGTACCCACAGCTGAGAAATAGACAACTTGTGAGTCCCTGGGGCAAGAGAATAGATTTTGTAAAGATTAGATAATAGCTGGAAGCTAGTGATTCTGGGCAGAAGGAAATATATTCCTATTCCTTGCTCCCCCAGCCAATGCCTCACATCTGCCTTCAGTCTGGAAGGACAGTCCTCATGCTAGATACTTCCCATTCTTGTACCAGTGTTTTGTAAGTAAGTGTGTGTTTTTAAATCAAGTTGCATTTTAAATAAATAGTTGATGTATCACTTGAATAACTGCTGTATTAGAAAAATTTTTAAATGCAGATTCTCTCAAAGCAAACTCTCCTTATTTTCCTCTTTTTTCCTTTTTAAAAAGAGTGATTATACCTTGAAATTTTCTTCAAATGAGTCAGACCTGTGTATCTGTAATTACTTTGAATGGCTTTCCAATTTTCAAAAATTCAGTTATCAATAATTATTGATATTAATTGTTTGCAGATCATTTTCCTATGACTCAACATGAATTTCTCTTCTTCAATGCCAAAGAAGATTAGTCCAATAATAATTGTGCATATTTCTAGAGAAATTCAAGGTGGTATTAAAACTGATTTGTAGCACAAATCTGTACGAGTCCACCAACATAATCTGGATTGGAATTTATCTTTCTAAGCTGTTCCAGTGAAACAAACAGCAAATTGACATCTTGCCATGGGTACTAGAATGAAGATCACCAACTTCTAGCTCTACTACCTAACTAGCTTTGGGCAACTCATTTCCTGATTCGTTTAGAAAATAAAAGCATTTCATTAGATGACATCCACAGAAGAGAAATCCTAACCAGTGATATTTACATTTTTGTTGTTGTTGTTAAAAGAAAGTTGAGGAAAAAGACAAATGGGTACATTCTTGTTAAAGGTTGGTATATAAATAAGCAGTTCAGCTAACTTACTGGCCTTTACCTTCTCCTGTCCATCCCTACCCTCTTTTGCTGAGGGTACTCCTACAGAACATTTTGAAAACTACCATTGTAGACTCCAAAGGGCTTAGATCAGTGCTTTTGGTTTTAAGGAAATGAATAAAAAGGGAGAGTGGCGCAAAGTATAAAATGAAAATCCATGATTTCATACTGATATAAACAAATGATTGATTACATGCAAAGGGACAAAAAAAAAAAAGAGAGAGAGAGAGGAAAACCAAGAAACAGACTCTTAACTATAGAGAACAAACTGCTGGTTAGCAGAGGGGAGGTGGGTAGGGGGAAGGGGGAAATAGATGGGGATTAAGGAGGGCACTTGTGATGAGCACTGGATGTTGAATGGAAGTGTTGAATCACTATATTGTACACCTGAAATTAATATAATACGTATGTTCACTAACTGGAATTTAAATAAAAACTTAAAAAAAGAATATATGCATACAGACAGACAAGTATACTATGTAGAATAATTCCAAATCATTTATATGGATACTTTGCTCTCAAGGAGGTGGGGAGTCACTCCTTAAGTGTGGACTGTGCATAGTGACTTGCTTTCAAAGAGTACCTTGTGGAAAGGGTGAAAAAAAAAAGTCATTCTATCAACCTCCCTTTGATGTGATGTGGTGAAAATGGCACTTTATCATTGTGATCTTCCTACAAAAAAAATAACACCAAAAAAATAACGAGATAAACATAAGACAAATCCCAACTGAAGGACATTCTACAAAATACCTGGCCAAGGGGCACCTGGGTGGCTCAATCCATTAAGCATCTGCCTTTGCATGTCAGGTCATGATCCCAGGGCCCTGGGATGGAGCCTGGAGTCGGGAATCCTTGCTCAGCGGGGAGTCTGCTTCTTCCTCTCCCTCTGCCCTTCCCCCTTCCCCCGCTCCTGGTCTCTCTCTCTCACTCTCATGCTCTCTCTCTCAAATAAATAAATAAAATCTTTAAAAAAAAATGCCTGGACAAGACTGTGCAAAATAGTCAAAGTGATCATGAATGAGGAACACCTGAGAAACTGTTACAACCAAGAGGAGCTTACAGAGCTATGATGACTAAATATAATGTGGACTCTAGATGAGATCTTAGAACAGAAAAAGGGCAGTATGTGAGAACTGAGGACATCCAAATAAGGTATGGACTGTAGTTGATAATAGTGTATTAATAGGGATGCCTGGGTGGCTCAGTCAGTTAAGCGTCTGCCTTTGGTTCAGTTCATGATCCTGGGGTCCTGGGATCAAGCCCTGCATCAGGCTCTTTGCTCAGTGGGGAGCATCCTTCTCCCTCTGCCTGCTGCACCCCCTGCTTGTGTGCTATCTCTCTCTCTGACAAATAAATAAAATTTTAAAAATCTAAAAAAAATAATAGTGTATTAATATTGGTTGATTGTGACAAATGTACCATATAATCATAAAAAATGTAAGATTGTTGTAAGATGTTAATAAAAGGAGAAACTGGGTGTGGGATATCTGGAAATTTTTTATACTATCTTCACAATTTTTCTGCAGATTTAAACTTTTGAAATTAGAAGTTTATTTTAAAAAATTAAAAGGAGAGTGGGCGCCTGGGTGGCTCAGTTGGTTAAGCGACTGCCTTCGGCTCAGGCCATGATCCTGGAGTCCCGGGATCGAGTCCCGCATCGGGCTCCCTGCTCGGCAGGGAGCCTGCTTCTCCCTCTGACCCTCCCCCCTCTCATGTGCTCTCTGTCTCTCTCATTCTCTCTGTCTCAAATAAATAAATAAAATCTTTAAAAAAAAAATTAAAAGGAGAGTGGTGAATAATAAAGATTATGGAAACCCAGAAAGTTGTCTGCTCAGGGCAAGGAGCCCTATGTAGCCTTCCCATCACTGAACATTTATTACAAGAGGCTGACTCACTGTGCAGCACCTCCATGGGGAACAATTTGAACGGGGATATCTCTCCATTATAGGAGGAGGATTTAAGTCAGAGTCATGGAATAACTTCTTAGTTGAAACACCTGAGATATCTTCACCTGAAGACCCCCCTCCAGAGGAGGGATCACTATCTCCATATGGATAAGGTCAAGGGGAAGAATGGGATAAAACTGCTCTTCTAGGTAGTCAGGGAACGATCAGTATTCCAGGGATGGGCAGCTAGTTATACTGGGGTAAATATCCAAGGTTCAAAGAAAAGATTGTAATGCAGTTTCCAGCTGCCTCTTTGCTTCTAAATAACTACTTGCCTGTATCAATAATATCATTTACAGTCTGACTTCTAGCATGCAAGAGATTGCTTCAAATTATCCATGTTAATTAGTATGTAACAAAAACTAATAACAGTGTTTGGTACTACCAAGCATCTTCATAGTATTTGGCATTTAGTAGGTGTGCAATGAATACCTGTTGAGTAAATGATAGATTGTAGGGTTAATTTTTAGTTCCATTGGAATATAGTTTTTACTGATGCAGTCCATTCTATTTTCATTTACTTGATGCAATCATCCTCTCTTTCTATTTATTTTATCCTTGTAACAACTCTGAAAGATACACAATGGAAATGAACATTGAGACCACTATCATCTCTGAGTTCTCCCTGGCACCTGATTTGTCTGGCACATGTCTAACTCTTTTCTGCCCTGGAAGGCAGAGTTTAGTGTATAAGCTGATCAAACCAATAAAATCACTCAAGTGGCAGCTTTTTCTTCCCTTTAAAGATCTTCTTTTTCTAGGACATATAGAAAATGAAGGTAGAAGGTATTACTTCATGTTCTTCTATAATCATCTTCCTGGCAATTATCCCTTAGGATTATATTCTCTCTTCAGTTCATCCCAGTTTTGCAGTGGGCTTCTCTCATTTCATGGCTTGGGACTCATGGACATTACCTGATGCTATTCCTCCAGATTGATATCAGAAAATATACAAATGTGTCACAGACTACACCTTCTGTTACTCATAAACACATTTCTTCTACAGCCTTAGAGATTTAGGCAAATTAAGAGAACTATAATATTTAAGGGGGAAAAAAAGAAATTATCCACTATAAATGAGTACTCTCATAGGCCATGGAAAGAGTACTCCAAAGCACTTCAACAAATGCTCCTTCTCAATGTTCCTAGTTTCTAAACTTGTTCCTTGCTCTGCTTCTGTCTATGACAGTGCATTATTTTCTTACTTCCCTGCTATTGCTCTTCCTACCTCAGTAAGGACCTAGCTCCTTCACCTACAAGTATACCTTTCCAATTCTATTTTACTGAACCTAGAATAATACCCTTAAGTTTTCCATCAAGTGAATTTGTGGAAGTCTTTGATAGTATTCAGGGTAGCACAAGCACTCCAGAGCAAGAATCCTTTGTTTTTCCAGGACTGTGTATTATGATACACATTTTAATTATTCAGGTTGTCAGCAATTAACTGTTGGATAAGTATGTTATAAGTTGCATATGTATGCAAACGTACACACACACACACACACACACACATTTCCTAAGACAAACAAGAATTCTCAGAACGAGTAGAGGCTGATATCATAAGGAAGAGAATCCATATGTTTTCTGTTTTGAACTGCACTTTCCTGTTTAGATTATCATTAGTTTATCTTGTTTCACCTTCTCAACAAACACAAGACATTTTCAAAGTATACTCTTTTAAGGTCTCCTAGGACTAAGAGGCAGGCCCAATTCTGGATCACATACCTATTAATGGTCTTACTTTAGCTTCAGAATAAAAGATTTTTACAGCTTGTAATGGCTCAATAAAATACTTAGCCATGAGTAAGCCTCCTTCAACTTAGAGGGCCGGGAGTTGGTGGAATGAAGAATAGGGTTTGGGGTGTCATTCTCCTAGTTGAACATGATTGGTAAGAAAAATCCTGCTGTGTGCCTTTGGATTTTACTTTCTAACTTTGTTGTTATGTGATCTTGGGAAAATTGACTTAATATCTCTGGGTTTTGGTTTCTTAATTATAGAATAAGGATAACAACAATCTTTCAGAACTTTTATGAAAATTAGAAATGATAATGTGTTTAGATTAACATGTTTTGTGGGTATAGAAAATGTTTCCCCTGTTTGCTTTCTCCCCATTCTCTTCTCTTCTCTCAGTTAAGACATTGTGGGGAAGGATTAGTTTGTTCACGTAAACAGTTATGGACAAGTGGGAAATTTATGTTCTTTTTTTTTATTCTGCTACAGTTTTTTTTTTTTTCAATTCCCTGTTAGATTTTTTTTTTAAAGTTTTTATTTATTTATTTGACAGAGACACACAATGAGAGAGGGAACACAAGCAGGGGGAGTGGGAGAGGGAGAAGCAGGCTCCCCGCAGAGCAGAGAGCCCTATGTGGGGCTCAACCCCAGGACCCTGGGATCATGACCTGAGCTGAAGGCAGATGCTTAACAACTGAGCCACCCAGGTGCTCCTCCCTGTGAGTTCTTTTTTAAAAAAATTTTTTATTGTTATGTTAATCACCATACATTACATTATTAGTTTTTGATGTAGTGTTCCATGATTCATTGTTTGTGCATAACACCCAGTGCTCCATGCAGAACGTGCTCTCTTTAATACCCATCACCAGGCTATCTCATCCTCCCACCCCCCTCCCCTCAAGAACCCTCAGTTTATTTTTTGGAGTCCATCGTCTCTCATGGTTCATCTCCCCCTCCGATTTACCCCCCTTCATTCTATCCCTCCTGCTATCTTTTTTTTTTTCTCTTAACATATATTGCATTATTTGTTTCAGAGGTACAGATCTGTGATTCAAAAGTTCTGCACAATTCACAGCGCTCACCATAGCATATACGCTCTCCAGTGTCTATCACCCAGCCACCCCATCCCTCCCACCCCACCCTCCACTCCAGCAACCCTCAGTTTGTTTCCTGAGATTAAGAATTTCTCATATCAGCGAGGTCATATGATACATGTCTTTCTCTAATTGACTTATTTCACTTAGCATAACACCCTCCAGTTCCATCCACGTTCTTGCAAATGGTAAGATCTCATTCCTTTTGATGGCTGCATAATATTCCATTGTATATATATATACCACTTCTTCTTTATCCATTCATCTGTCGATGGACATCTTGGCTCTTTCCATAGTTTGGCTATTGTGGACATTGCTGCTATAAACATCGGGGTGCACGTACCCCTTCAGATCCCTACATTTGTATCTTTGGGGTAAATACCCAGTAGTGCAATTGCTGGATCATAGGGTAGCTCTATTTTCAACTTTTTGAGGAACCTCCATACTGTTTTCCAGAGTGGCTGCACCAGCTTGCATTCCCACCAACAGTGTAGGAGGGTTCCCCTTTCTCCGCATCCCCACCAACATCTGTCGTTTCCTGACTTGTTAACTTTAGCCATTCTAACTGGTGTGAGGTGGTATCTCACTGAGGTTTTGATTTGGATTTCCCTGATGCTGAGTGATGTTGAGCACTTTTTCATGTGTCTGTTGGCCATTTGGATGTCTTCTTTGGAAAAATGTCTGTTCATGTCTTCTGCCCATTTCTTGATTGGATTAGTTGTTCTTTGGGTGTTGAGTTTAAGAAGTTCTTTATAGATTTTGGATACTAGCCCTTTATCTGATATGTCATTTGCAAATATCTTCTCCCATTCTGTCGGTTGTCTTTTGATTTTGTGGCCTGTTTCTTTTGCTGTGAAAAACATTTTATCTTGATGAAGTCCCAGTAGTTCATTTTTGCCCTTGTTTCCCTTGCCTTTGGTGATGTTTCTAGGAAGAAGTTGCTATGGCTAAGGTCGAAGAGGTTGCTGCCTGTGTTCTCCTTTAGGATGTTGATGGACTCCTGTCTCACATTTAGGTCTTTCAACCATTTGGAGTCTATTTTTGTGTGTGGTGTAAGGAAATGGTCCAGTTTCATTCTTCTGCATGTGGCTGTCCAATTTTCCCAACACCATTTGTTGAAGAGACTGTCTTTTCTCCATTGGACATTCTTTCCTGCTTTGTCAAAGATGAGTTGACCATAGAGTTGAGGGTCCATTTCTGGGCTCTCTATTCTGTTGCACTGATCTATGTGTCTGTTTTTGTGCCAGTACCATACTGTCTTGATGATGATGACAGTTTGTAATAGAGCTTGAAGTCCGGAATCGTGATGCCACCAGCTTTGCTTTTCTTTTTCAACATTCCTCTGGCTATTCGGGGTCTTTTCTGATTCCATACAAATTTTAGGATTATTTGTTCCATTTCTGTGAAAAAAGTGGATGGTATTTTGATGGGGATTGCATTGAATGCGTAGATTGATCTAGGTAGCATTGACATCTTCACAATATTTGTTCTTCCAATCCATGAGCATGGAACGTTTTTCCATCTCTTTGTGTCTTCCTCAATTTCTTTCATGAGTATTTTATAGTTTTCTGAGTACAGATCATTTGCTTTTTTGGTTAGATTTATTCCTAGGTATCTTATGGTTTTGGGTGCAATTGTAAATGGGATCGACTCCTTAATTTCTCTTTCTTCTGTCTTGTTGTTGGTGTATAGGAATATCACTGATTTCTGTGCATTGATTTTATATCCTGCCACTTTACTGAATTCCTGTATGAGTTCTAGCAGTTTTTGGATGGAGTCTTTGGGTTTTCCACATAAAGTATCATATCATCTGCAAAGAGTGAGAGTTTGACTTCTTCTTTGCCAATTCGGATGCCTTTTATTTCTTTTTGTTGTCTGATTGCTGTGGCTAGGACTTCTAATACTATGTTGAATAATAGTGGTGATAGTGGACAGCCCTGGCACGTTCCTGACCTAGAGGCAAAGCTCTCAGTTTTTCCCCATTGAGAATGATATTCGCTGTGGGTTTTTCATAGATGGCTTTTATGATATTGAGGTACGTACCCTCTATCCCTATACTCTGAAGAGTTTTGATCAAGAAAGGATGCTGTACTTTGTCAAATGCTTTTTCTGCATCTATTGAGAGGATCATATGATTCTTGTTCTTTCTTTTGTTAATGTATCATGTTGATTGATTTGCAGATGTTGAACCAACCTTGCAGCCCAGGGATAAATCCCACTTGGTCGTGGTGAATAATCTTTTAAAGTACTGATGGATCCTATTGGCTAGTATTGGTGAGAATTTTTGCATCCATGTTCATCAAGGATATTGGTCTGTAATTCTCCTTTTTGATGGGGTCTTTGTCTAGTTTGCAGATCAAGGAAATGTGGCCTCGTAAAATGAGTTTGGAAGTTTTCCTTCCATTTCTATTTTTTGGAACAGTTTCATAAGAATAGGTATTAATTCTTCTTGAAATGTTTGGTAGAATTCCCCTGGGAAGCCATCTGGCCCTGGGCTTTTGTTTGTTGGGAGATTTCTGATGACTGCTTCAATTTCCTTAGTGGTTATAGGTCTGTTCAGGTTTTCTATTTCTTCCTGGTTCAGTTTTGGTAGTTGATACATCTCTAGGAATGCATCCATTTCTTCCAGATTATCTAATTTGCTGGCATAGAGTTGTTCATAATATGTTCTTATAATTGTTTGTATTTCTTTGGTGTTGGTTGTGATCTCTCCTCTTTTATTCATTATTTTGTTGATTTGGGTCATTTCTCTTTTCTTTTTGATAAGTCTGGCCAGGGGTTTATCAATCTTGTTAATTCTTTCAAAGAACGAGCTCCTAGTTTCGTTGTTCTGTTCTACTGTTCTTTTGGTTTCTATTTCATTGATTTCTGCTCTGATCTTTATTATTTTTTCTTCTCCTGCTGGGTTTAGGCTTTATTTGCTGTTCTTTCTCTAGCTCCTTTTGGTGTAGGGTTAGGTTGTGTACTTGAGACCTTTCTTGTTTCTTGAGGCAGGCTTGTATTGCTATATACTTTCCTCTTAGGACTGCCTTTGCTGCATCCCAAAGATTTGAACAGTTGTGTTTTCATTTCCATTTGTTTCCATGAATTTTTTAAATTCTTCTTTAATTTCCTGGTTGATCCATTTGCCAAGTCCAGCTCCAGCCGGGGTGGGTCTCTCGTAGGCAAGGTTGGCATTGGCAAATGAGGAGACACAGACACAGGGTCAGGTTGCAAGGATCTCCTCCTGACAGCCTCAGAAGAACTTTATATGTTAGGATTTTTTTGTTTTTCCTAATCTTAGATCATTTTCTGGATTACAGCCATAGCCTTCTTTCATTTTTCCTTTGTAATGATTAACATGACCTTTATTGATTTCTGCTAATTGGCTTTTGCTAAAACTAAAAAACAGTACGCAAAGAGAAAGGTGCTAGACAGAGCGTGACTGTCTTGTTATTTTGTTCTATAGAAACTAATTCTTCATGGAATTAGTTTCATTATGATTGCTTACATAGGCATAACTAAGATGAGTAGTCACTTTATCATGAAACCCCAGAAATATTCCCACAATTATAAAGATTGCCATAAATAAAATGAAAAAGAATAGCAGGAACCAGCCCAGAAATATTCCCACAATTATAAAGATTGCCAAAAACAAAATGAAAGAGAATAGCAGGAGCCAGCTGTGGAGTCTCCTGTTTTCAGGATCGTCCCCCATACTTGGACTTTGTCAAACAACATGAGTAGCTTGGTTCGTGCCACCCATTCACTTTTTAGTAGGGTGCTCTTTAGCCTCCATGTATTTGAGTTCTTTCCGACTTTCCTCTTGTGATTGAGTTCTAGTTTCAAAGCATTGTGGTCTGAAAATAGGCAGGGAATGATCCCAATCTTTTGGTACTGGTTGGGACCTGATTTGTGACCTAGGATGTGATCTACTCTGGAGAATGCTCCATGGGCACTAGAGAAGAATGTGTATTCTGTTGCTTTGGGATGGAATGTTCTGAATATATCTGTGAATTCCACCTAGTCCAGTGTGTCATTTAAAGTCTTTATTTCCTTGTTCATCTTTTGCTTAGATGATCTGTCCATTTCAGTGAGGGGGGTGTTAGAGTCCCCCACTATTACTGTATTGTTGTCAATGTGTTTCTTTGCTTTTGTTATTAATTGGCTTATATAATTGGCTGCTCCCATGTGAGGGGCATAGATATTTACAATTGTTAGATCTTCTTGTTGGATAGACCCTTTAAGTAGGCTATAGTGTCCTTCCTCATCTCTTATTACAGTCTTTGGTTTAAAATCTAATTTGTCTGGTATAAGGATTGCCACCCCAGCTTTCTTTTGGTGTCTATTAGCATGGTGAATGGTTTTCCACCCCCTCACTTTCAATCTGGGGGTGTCTTTGGGTCTAAAATGAGTCTCTTGCAGACAGCATATTGATGGGTCTTGTTTTTTTATCCAATCTGATAGCCTGTGTCTTTTGATTGGGGCATTTAGCCCATTTACATTCAGGGTAACTATTGAAAGATAGGAATTTAGTGCCATTGTATTGCCTGTAAGGTGACTGTTACTGTATATTGTCTGTGTTCCTTTCTGGTCTTTGTTGCATTTAGGCTCTCTCTTTGCTTAGAGGACCCCTTTCAATATTTCTTGTAGGGCTGGTTTCGTGTTTGCAAATTCCTTTAGTTTTTGTTTTTCCTGGAAGCTTTTGATCTCTCCTTCTATTTTCAGTGACAGCTTAGCTGCATATAGTATTCTTGGCTGCATATTTTTCTCATTTAGTGCTCTGAATAGATCATGCCAGTCCTTTCTGGCCTGCCAGGTCTCTGTGGATAGGTCTGTTGCCAATCTAATGTTTCTACCATTGTAGGTTACAGATCTCTTGTCCCGAGCTGCTTTCAGGATTTTCTCTTTGTCTCTGAGACTTGTAAGTTTTCCTATTAGATGTTGGGGTGTTGACCTAATTTTATTGATTTTGAGAGGGGTTCTCTGTGCCCCCCTGGATTTTGATGCCTGTTTCCTTCCCCAAATTAGGGAAGTTCTCTGCTATAATTTGCTCCAATACACCTTCTGCCCCTCTCTCTCTTTCTTCTTTCTGGGATCCCAATTATTCTAATGTTGTTTCGTCTTATGGTATTGCTTATCTCTCAAATTCTGCCCTCGTGATCCAGTAGTTGTTTATCTCTCTTTTTCTCAGCTTCTTTATTTTCCATCATTTGGTCTTCTATATCACTGATTCTCTCTTCTGCATCATTTATCCTAGCAGTTAATGCCCCCATTTTTTATTGCACCTCATTAATAGCCTTTTTGAATTCGACTTGGTTAGATTTTAGTTCTTTTATTTCTCCAGAAAGGGTTTCTCTAATAACTTCCATGCTTTTTCAAGCCCAGCTAGTATCTTTAAAGTGATGATTCTGAATTCTAGATCTGACATCGTACTATTGTCCATATTGAGTAGGTCCCTGGCAGTTGGTACTACCTCTTGTTCTTTTTGTTGAGGTGATTTTTTCTGTCTTGTCATTTTGTCCAGAAGAGAATAGATTAATGAGAGAACAAAATGCTAACAGGGTAACAACGTCCCCAGAAAATATACTCTAAACAAATCAGAAAAGACCTGAAGCTGGGGGAAAAGAAAGGCAATGAAAGAAAAAAGAAAAAGAAAAAGAAAAAAAGAAAAAGAAAAAGATAAAAACAAACAAAAACAGAACAAAACAAAAAAAAAACAGAATATGATCAAATGTGATCAGGCTGGTGCATAGGTCAGTGCCACACACTATATTTAGGTGTATTTTGGTCTGTTAGAAGAAAGTGCCTCCCAAAATTTAAAGAAAGAAAAACATATATGTACAAAAATCAGGGTTGATATGATGAAGGGATGGAATATGACTGTAAAGATGAGAATTATAAAAAATTATAAAAGGAATTGATAAGAAGTTGTTTGAAAAAAGAAAGAAGAGGATTTAAAAAAAAAAGAAAAAGAAAGGGAGAGAATGTGATCAGTCAGGAGAGTAGAACAAAACCATACACTAAAGATTTAGTGTATATTTTGATCTGTTAGAAGAAACTATCTAAAATTTTAAAGAGAGAACAACTTAAATATATATGCCAAAAATAAGGATAACTACTATGAAGGGATAGAATATGACTCTAAAAATGAAAAATAAAAATGTTTTTTAAAAAGGGACCGATAAGATGTTGGTTGAAAAAGGGAATAAGAAAAATTAAAAAAAAAAAAGACAGTTAAAAAAATTAACTTTGAAAGACTAAAGAGTCGTGGTAAAAAAGCCATGGATTCTATGTGCATTGTTCCCCTAGTGCTGGAGTTCTGCCGTTCTCACTGATCGGTAAACTTGGTCTTGGCTGGCTGTTCTCGCTGATCTTCTGGGGGAGGGGCCTCTTGCCATGGTTCCCAAATGTCTTTGCCAGAGGCGGAATTGCCCTGCCCTTGCCCAGTTGGGGCTAAGTAATCTGCTCGGGTTTGCTCTCGGGAGCTTTTGTTCCCTGCAAGCTTTCTGTACAGCTTTGGAGGATGATAGTGAAAATGGCGGCCCCCCAATCTCCACCCCGGAGGAGCCGAGAACTTGGGGCCCCGCTCCTCAGTGCACCCCCAGAGAAAAGCAGTCAATCACTCCCATCTCCCACCTCTGGCCACACTCCGTGCTCACCCGGCCTGTGACCGAGCATTTCTATCTCTGGCACCCAACCCCGTGTGGAGTCTCCAAACCCAGCAGATCCCTGCGGTGCACTCCCGCGCCTCTCCTCCCGGGGGAGGAAGGGGAGTCTCCCCAGATCTGCCGCTTGTTGGGTCCCTGCTGGAGGAGTAGTGGCCCGACTGTGCCGCGAATCACGGTTTACGGCAACCCCGAGCTGAGAGCCCGCACCTCGGCTCTGTCTCTGCAGCCGGCTTCCCTGCTCTGATACCTGGGAACTCTGCCGCACTCAGGCACCCCCGGTCTTTCTGTGACCCCGAGGGTCCTGAGACCACACTGTCCCATGAGGGTTCCATCCCCTGCTTAGCCACAGGAGCTACGTCCCTCAGCGGAGCTGACTTCTAAAAGTTCCGATTTTGTGCTCTGCGGCTCTATCACTTGCCAGAAGCCGCTGATGGAGGCCCCCTCCCCTGCCGCTTATCCTCCTGAATATCACCTCGGATTCACTTCTCCGCACGTCCTACCTTCCAGAAAGTGGTCGCTTTTCTGTTCAGAGAGTTGTTGCTATTCTTTTCTTCGATCTCCTGTCGAGTTTGTAGGTGTTCAGAATGGTTTGATCCTTATCCAGCTGAATTCCTGAGACCAGATGAAATCCAGGTCTCCTACTTCTCCGCCATCTTGCTCCCCCCTCCCTGTTAGTTCTGAAGGATTTCAGTAAACATAGCTAAAGCTAAAGCTTGGCCCTCAATCTTTACCCTGGCATCATGGTATTCTATACCCTGTTCCTGAGAATGATTTCCAATTTAAAGGATCTCCTCCGTTCCATTCTTTGTGCAGTGTTCTGAGACAGAACGAATACCTAGAAGCTCTTCTGTTACCAATTACCAACATCACCTTAGGGTGATTTTCAATCTTGATGAGAGACATTAAAAAACTAAATTTATAAATTATCGTCTAACATGAATGACTTCTAAAATTTATGCTATAGAATCCAATCCTAAAAAGTTTATACATAATTGGCTGAATTGAAATTCAGCTGACTGGGCTCTGACTCCTAGATCATGAATTGAGGGGCTCTAGGTAAAGAAATGGCACTGGGAAAGGAGAGAGGTGGCTGCCTTCCTGGCCCCAGGCAAAGGGAGAGAATGGTGATCTTTAGTTTGTTAACTACAATTTAGTTTGTTAACTACAATGCCAATTGACTACACTACTCTCTGGAGAACTTTGCTACTGATTTGTTTTGCAGAGCTTTTATAGATTTTATTACACACGACATAAACTATTTCCTATACACTTTTTTTGTAGTGGGGGTGGTAATAAAGGAGAAGCTTGGGGAAGCATTTAGGTAAGGATGAAAAAAACCCCAATTTTTTAATGAAAGAGCTATAGGCTGCATCTGCCTTCTCAAAGCCAAAAGAAATTCTCTTTCCCTAACTGTTTTGGCAAGGATAGATTCTATTCTTCAGACAGATCTTAAAACTCCTGAGTCCGCAAGTGTGATGTTTTTTCCCCTTGAAGCATATATCAAAACTTGCTCTTTATTTTTATTTTTTAATTTTAATTCCAGCATAGTTAACATACAGTGTTATATTAGTTTCAGGTGTACAATATAGTGGTTCTGCTCTTTATTTTTAAATCAGCCACTGACTGAATGTTGTAGGCTTTAAGTATACACAAATAACGATCAGTTTCATGATACTAATGAACCATAATCTCCTCTGGCCTACTTCTTCTCTAGTCCCCAATAATCCAAATGTCTTACACCTGGTAGGTCTTCATCAAATATTGTTGCTAGGATGATCATGAGATGGCCGGCACAGGTCTAAGCACTATGTTCTCTACAATTCCCCACAAAAGCTGGAAAGAAAGGGGATGTGGGTGGGGAACAGTGCTCTTCTTTGTTTTCCTTTCTTCTTTTAATTAGAAAAAAATTCCAGGACTCGACCTAGGAGAATTCCTTTTATGTTTCATTGGCTAATTTCATTGGATAATCTGCTGGTCCCTGGCTGGAAGAAAGACTCATTCCTTGTATTTCTACTGTGTCCCCTGAGGCAGCCTCACATGATTAAGAACAAGGGAAATGGGAATTAAAACTGGATAGGCACCCAACTACGTCTGCCAGAGTCATAATCAAAATTATGGATAAACTACTGCCTCATAGTTCTGATATGACAGTAATTTCTCCCAGTTAATAACACCCTATCTCCCATAATCATGGGTTTTCCCATGGAGGAACATACTGTTTAGGATCAGGGGACATTTTAGGAGTGAAGAAACAGATACAGAAAAGTTTAGATTATTTGTCAAAGGTTATAGATCTTATGAGTGGGAGAGCTGGGTGTAGACTGATGGTTCCAGGACTCATCCCATGCAGTCTCTGTGGAGCTTCAGCATCTGTGGGCAGAAGGTAAAAGTCAACAGCAGCAGGAAGGATGCACTAGTTACGAATGGGAGCCTGTAAACTAGGTGTCTTCTCTCACATTTACCTGTCTTTTGTTCTCATACTTTGACTGGAATATTTTAATTTGGTAATTTCAATTTGCTTTCCTAGAAAATTTATTTCCCTTAAAAAAAGGGTGTGTGTGTGTGTGTTTATGTGTATGTACATGTGTGCATTTCATGGCAAGAAGTAGGATAAAATGAGAAAGCAAGTAAGCTTTGTACTCCAACAAGTAATACCATATAAGACATAAATCTGACAGGTCACAAGAGGAGGTGATATCAGGTGTGATTGCTGTTACTGTGAAGCTACATATGTTAAAGTAGGAAGTCTTAAACTTGTTGTTGTGAATATTTTCTGCCAATTAACTGCATCCATTCTGTAAAATCAGAAAATTAGATGGGAGTGGTGGTCATTTCTATAGGATTGACTTTGGGGTCCTGTCATCGGATCTAGCATTAGAACCCCAGGGTCTGAATCCTAAATCTGTCATTTATAATTTTTTTTTATCTTAAGCATTTTATTTAATACTTCTGGGATTCAGTTTTCTCATCTGTAAAATAGGTACAATAATAGTACCTCCCTCAAACAGCTATTATGATGCTTAAATAGACGAATGTATGTAACAGATAGTTGGTGGTGATGAGTGAAGTAAAGGAGAATTTCTCCTGATTCTACTGGAATCTTAGAAAGTCATTATAAAATCCTTTATTTTGACTCAATTCAGAACTTAGCTAGTGTGTGTATGTGTATATACATCATGCTTGTTCTTTCTGCTGTAAAATGAATAATCTTTTGAAGTCTACCCTATGGTCATACACGTATTCCTACTTACTGGTCCCTAAATAAGCAGTCCTGCATATCTTCCATGGTCTTACCTTTACCTTCACTTAATCTTATAGGTCTTTCTGGATTCTTAGCCATTTTTTCCCACTAATCTGATACTTTCTCTGGATTTTTTTATATCAAGTTACAAAATCTCATGTTCTTTCTATCCCTCATATGTAGAAGATGGAAACCTACAGCACTGATGTGAGTTTTAGGGATAATTTGGGGAACCTTGTATTCTCATTTAGGATTATACAATGGTGTTTCTTTAAGACCCTCCTGATTCTTGTTTATTTCTTTATTTTGTTTGTTTTTCTGTTCTTATAATATTTAGCACTTTGAAACATTTGTATTTGGAAATATTCTCATTTCCTGTCTCCTTTCCAGTTTATTTGAAGTTTAATAGACTAACACAGCCTTTGTATACATAGATATCTAATGGAGTTACAAAATTCTCCTCCCACATTCTCCTAAAATTAAATTCCTCTCAGTCACTTGGAAACCCAATGGAGAGGGAAAGTTGGATCATCCAAAGGAACTAGATTAGGGAAAACAGAACAGAAGGCTGCATACTCATATTGCCTTTAGACTCCAACATCATGCCTACAGCTTCAGCTGGGAGGCAGCAGCATGGACATCAACAATTGTGCTTCCCAGGGCCTCCAGCTTCCACAGAACAAAGTCATTGATAAAGGAGGGCATCCCCTACTCCTACGCACTGTGCCCATTTTATACTCAGGACTCCTTCAGCTTATTTCCAAATCTTAGTCTAGCATCTGAACTCTCTGTGAGGCAAACAACTTGATGTCTATTCAAGACTGCATTTAATATTTTAATTTTGTGTGTGTGTATGCTCTGTCCTCACCAAACCCTTAGTGATCAGGGTTTGGAACAGCTTGTGTACATAGGTCCCTCCACTTGTAGAATGAAATTCACTCTGCAAGATATTAATGAGGAGTTGTTGTGACCTATTTAGCATTTAATCTCTTTCCTTGGATTAAAGTGAAGGCAGACATATGATTTATTATTATTATTTTTTTATATCTCTGTATCTCTCTGGGTCTAGCACAAAGTCTGGTGCAGAGAAATAATATGTAGTTTTTGAGTTCAGTAGATGATTGGTTAAGTGGGCTCTTAGGCATTGCCCATGTAGGCTAAGTGGAGAAACTCTTGGCCTAAATTCTAAAAATTCTGTCATAGTTTATACCCGCTATAACTTATGCAACACTGTATTTTAATGGAAAATAGCCAAGCCAGGACTTAAGTCGATGCCTGATGGATAGTAGATATTTAATAAATATTTGTTCAGTAAATGAAAAACTTCAACTTCAATCAATCCCAAAACTTCAATCAGTCACAAGTTTGGTTTGCACAACGAATTATAAACCCAAAGTAGGGGAAATGAAGTGAGCTGCAGCAAATGTGCTAAGGAGGTTGTCAAAGCAAAAACTGCATTAGACTGAATTAAAGACAAGGAAGATTTTATCCAAGGCTATTGCAGTAGAGGAGAGAGGCCAGACCACCACCTGAACTAAGGTGGGAGGATTTTTTAAGACAAAGGGTGGGAGGGTTTTTTAAACACTGGAGTGATTTAGTAGAAAAGTATGGGCAGGCATTAAGCAAATCATCTGTTTGCTAATTAGGTTTATCCATAGTAAAAGTAAGCTTCTCATATCCCTAAGAAAGTAGGTAGTTTTGCAACTTGGAGCAAGCAAGTTTCCCATTGAAGTTAGGCTCCTACTTTCCTACAGAAACTGGGAAATAGAGGTGTTATCTTCCTTGATGACTACATTTCAAAGAGATGGTCCCCACATCCTTAAGAAATATAGTTCTAAATTGTAAAACTAGGCCTTCAAACATATTTACATCTCAAAGGGCAGAGAAAGAATTTATGATTACAAGTTTTCTAAAGGAAATCCTCTAAATAAAGGGAGATCAAGGACCTAGAGTCAGGAAGAAGCCTGTCTAAACTTTAGCTAAGCTGAAGGGAACATTAATGCCATCCTGGTCAAGGCCTCAGATAACCCATGACTTAGCAGAATTTGCCCTGTTTTGAGTGTCTGTCCTGCTGGCTTTTAGACACAGCTCCTTTTTGTAGTCATTTGTAGCTCTGACCATGTCATTTACCCTTTCTAAGCATCCTTTAGCACAGACAAAATAATCGTCACTCTTCCAGCTCCTTCACAGATCTGTTGTGAGGATCTAATCTCACCAGATCAGAGCATACTTTGTAAATTAAGGTGTTACCATGTTATACTGGGAGAATTATTCTATTTTCTTAAGATTTGGGAACTCTGTGGCTCTATCTCAGACCCTTCAGGTGCATTTTCTGCATCCTGGGAGCTTCTATCTGAACCTTTGCCTGTGTCACTCATGAATCAGAGAAGTCACCTTGAGATCTCCTTGTCCAGCCTCATAATTTTATATGAGGAGACCAAGTTCTTTCATAAGGAAGGAACTTGCCCTTGGCCATACCTAAGTCAGTGGCAGAACCTAGGACTCCTGACCCTATTCCCTACACAATAATGCATAAAATATTCACTGAAAAACCAAGTCTTCCCCCTCAGGAGCAGCTCTGAATGTCCCCTGTCCAGGGAGCCACCTTTAAGAGTTCTATTTATATTACCCTCCACTCTTCCTCTGATTGCTGCTTTGACAGAACAGTGTTGAATTGTTTCTGTTGCCAATTATCCAAGGTTCTCTTTTCTATGTCTCTGTGTCCTCTGGGGCCTTGGACATCCAGAGACAGGGCAGATTGTCTGGCCACACAGAAACAGGATTGCTTTTCTGGGCTCTTTGTACACTGATCTCTGCTTACCTGCCATGGTTTTTCCCTTCATCTCACAGATAAGAGTGAAGATTTGATGATTTGGAAGCCCTGCTGAGAGAACTGTAGCAATCTGGGCAGGGTGACCCCGAACTTGATCCCAATAGGCCCCTCAGGCTAATCCCTACCTCGTCTTTCCCCAGCCCCCCTCTCAGGAGGTCAGGCAGTGAGGTTGCTGACGTTGGTGTGGGGGTGGGAGCAGGATTTTGAGCTCCCCTCTCTGTCAGCTGGTGTCTGTTTTCACGACAGATGGTGGGTGGTGACGTGGCTCTATTGTCCTCCCTTGCCTGCCCTGGAGGGAGATTTCCTTTGCCAGCAAATGTGTTATACTTCCAGAGGAAATAGCATCTGCTTCTGAGGACAGGTCCAGAAGGCATCACTACTCTCTCTCTTGCATCCTTTGGCCTGAAAGCAACTCTTTACTCCTTTAAATCCCAAAGAGTAACCTGTTGTTCTCAGTCAGTTCTAAGGGCTACAGCCTAGGAACAATCTTTTTAAAACTTCCAAAGCAGTCACTAAAGTTAGATATGAGGATGAACATTTTTTTATGTAAGCGTTTGTAGATATGATTTGATGAGCTCAAAAAGTTGAAATTGGTTGATAATGAAACCATGCTCATCTTTTCTGAAATCCTCTCTTCCCTGTTCTAATACTGTGATAATTTCTCCTAAGATTGTTTAGTAGCATTTTTAATTTTAGATAGTAGAAAATGGGTAATACTTTATGGATGGCTTCAGAGAGCTCAGGGGTCCTTCAATTTTAGCATACGTAAGAACTGCTTGATTTGTGCTTGTATTGGGGATGAGGGGAAGGATGGGAGAGCTTGCTAAGATGCAGATTTTAGGGCTATATCAGTGGATTCTCATTTAGTAAGCATGGCTACTCTTGAATATGCATTTTTTGGTAAGAACTACAGTGATGGTAAACTCAAAAAATATTTCCTAGGGTTTCAGACTGAAGCTATTCATTTAGCAGACTAAAAAATATTTGCAGGGAGAATAAAATGGACAGAATTTTGGAAGACTTGTTAATGGAGGACCGAGGAAGGAGGGAAGAATCACATAGTTAAATGAGAGAAGAAAGGGAGGGATTTTGTGAATCGAAGAGCTCAACTACTTGTGAAAAAAGGAAGTCCTGCAGACCCCAAGGTGAAGGATGAGGCAGAGGAACTTGGCAGTCCTCATCTAATGGGACAGTACCTATGATACAGAGTCACTTCAAAATAATATTATTAAATTTTTCTTTGGATTGAACTGAAACAAAATGAAAACACTCATCTGGTTTATGGAAGCTGTTGAACTTAGAGCCTAAAATGTGAAAGTCTACTTGAGGACCATGTAGGTTGAAGGGCTTTGTGATACCTCTGCTCATATGCAGCTATGGAATAGCATTCGTAATAGTAATAATTTATATTTATAGAGTAGCATAGTAGTTAGAATAACAGTTTAGTTACTATAGCAAATAAATTCTAAATAGTTGTGGCTTAAACAAGATAAAAGTTTATTTCTTGCTTATAAAAAGTCTAGAAAGTATGACCAGGAGTAGTAGGGTAACTACACAGTTATCAGGGACTAAGGATCCTTTTTTTTTTTTTCTGTCCTAAACATGCAGTTTTTATTGATCTCTAAGATGGTTGCTCTTGCTTCCACCATCAGTCACATTCCAGCCAGAAGGAAGGATAGTGATGGGGGGAGGTGGGTGTAGGTAAAGAGAGGAAAAAGTGGGCACAGGATTTCTCTTAAAGAATATAATCTGTAAATTACCATATAGTGATGACTGAACTTAGTCACATAGCCATTAATAGCTGTGAGGGATGCTGAGAAACCGTATGCTCAACTTCACCTTATATTCTAGGTGAGAGCAGAAAAACATACTGATGAATCTCAATGGTCTTTTCTACAAACAGCTTACAGTTCCTAAAGCCTAACACATGAATCATATCTTATTCTCAGTTTTCCTTTACAGATGAGAAAACTAGACATTATGAGGCACAAATGGCCAACCTTGACTTTGAACTCAGGTCTTTTGAGTACAAGTTTCCTATTCTTTCTACTATGTTGGAAGTTTTCCATTAAAACAATGTGAAGATGGAACTCTCCTCATCTTTCTGATTATATCCAGTAACTAAATACAACTCATGTCCCTCCAGACACATTCTAATTTAGGCAACCCACTTTTACTCTCCTCCCACCATGCCCCATACCGACATCTCGCTAGACATGCTTGGAGAGAGATTTCTAGGTCTCTCACTTTGAGCTCAACAGCTGCCAGGGACCAGAGGCTATATTTTGTGGTTATTTTAATACAGGTTCTGGGAGCAGCCTCTCAGTTTAATCCTTGGCAGATAAACTCACAGTAAAGAGATTGGGAGTTATTTACGAAGACTTGCTGGCTGTAGGAGATTGGGCAGTTGTTAATCTTTTCAGCTGAGGTTGAGGGAGCCCATTTTAATCAGAATTTGTACAGGAATAATCCTTTCTTTAAATTCTGGCCCAATCCCTCCAGTAATTGCAATCAGGACAGTGCTCTTGGGAAGACAGTGTGTTAATATGCAGTTTAAAGGGATGAAATGGGCAGACTGAAATAGCCCCAGAAAAGGACCCAACAAGAATTCTGAACAACACTCTTGCATAACGTAAGTCTTTCATAGATGTCCTTCCATCTGTGTCTAGGGAAGACTTATTTGAAGTTATCCCACATGTGACCCTGGGAAATAACAAAATAAAGACTATCGTGACTCTAGAAAATTTTTACTCTAAGAAACAACATATAAAAGAAGCAAAGATGATTTTTAAACAAGTTTATAGAGGGGACTTCTTATGATAGAACCACTGAGTAAATACATAATTATGTTTGTGTGGGGAAGAGGGTATCACTCGACTGTAAGGCAAGAGACCGTGTATGTTAGTTTGGGATCTTTGAGAAGCAGATGCCAAGATATGATTAAACAAGAAAAAGATTTTGAAGGGAGAATGCCTATGAAGGATAAAGGAGAGGGAACATGAGGAGAAAGGGAAATTCCTCAGACCAGGGAAAGAGAGGGGAAAGAAGTAGGATCGTGCAGGAAGAGATTCAGACTGCAGCACAGTCCAGGACCTGTTTCGGCCATGTCAGTGGTAAGTCTCTGAGCCAAAATTGTCTGTTGGAGGAGTCCTGCACATTGTAGGACTTGTGCTGTGCTTAGTCATTAACTGGGAGCACCACAGAGATGTGGCAGGCACTATGGTGGATCTAGAGGGGTGAAAGCTGGGGCTGTTAGTCAACTGTGCTCCTTGCAGTAGGCTCTCCTCCAGAAGATCTCATAGCGCATATCCTTGGCCATGACACCTGGGTTCTCCGTTACTTGACTTTGGGGAATATCTTTTTTTTCCCTGTGCTTTGGTTTTCTCATTTATAAAACAAAATGGCTATGGCTAGATGATCTCTAGGTTCTGTGCCTCTCTTTCAATCTCTGATTTTACAGTCTCAGCCTTTAATCCCTAAAGGGCGGATGTGTGTGTGTTGGGCAGGGGTATGAGTCAGGGGAAGATTGGAGGGGAGAGAAATGTGTTAGTGGCTGGGAAGAAAAACAGGTCATTCAGTCAGGTGCCTTCTTCCTGTTCAAGCCCTCCTCCTTTTCTGTTCTCTGTGCTCCAACCTGGGCCGATGGCTGGCCTGGCCACAGCTTCAGCCTAATCTAATCTATCAGAGAGGTAATGAACTATAAAAGTGTGGATTCAATTACAATTAGAGGGGAGTTTTGTGTTGGCTGGAGTCTGGTGCTAGCCAGAGAATAGAGAAACTCAACGCTAGGTTGAAAGGCCCCATCTGTGCTAGCAATGTCTGCTGTTAGGGGCCCGGCAAAACCTTACTGAACACAATGTGGAAAGAACAGTACCCATACCAATGATTTTTTTTTTTTTTTTAAGAAAAAAAGTATTCGCTTTTTAGATTTTGTCTTTTTTTTTTAGGACTGGGCCAAAGGGAAGATACTTTTCTTTGATTTTCTTACCCTCATTTCTTGGGTAAAGCCCAGGTGTCCCCAGAGTCTTTACAACTCTGACTTTTTCTTCTCTATCCAAGACTCCTGAATCCTCACCTTTCAACCCTCCTCCCTTCTCTTCCTAAAGGGTACAGACTTAGTCAATGGAGTAGCCTGTCCTTTAGATTTCAAGAAAGACTGTTCTGTTGGATCCCCTACAAATTCTGCCAAAGAGCTTCAGGACTTTCTTTCTTCTTTTATCCCTGTGGTCCAAAATTGTACCAATCTTTCCAAGTCCAGCTTTCTGGCACTTCCTAAGAATGCACCCTCAGAAGACTCAGAGAGATATGATCTGTTTTTCTCTCCTAAACCTCCATTATACTTTGTAACTCTCCTAGGGAAATCTGTCATGTTTTGCCTTGCATTAGAGACATTTGCACACATGTTTTCTGCTTATGTTTCTTATCTTCTTTACTATGCTATAAACTCTTTGATTTCCGGGTTTATTATTTTTACTAATCTCTATATCCTCTGCACTGAGCCCATGTTTAGTTAGTATATAATAGTCACTAAGTAGAGGCTTCCCAAGAAGAATAAACACATTTTTTGAGAAAGATTGCCTTCTCTGTTCTCTTTTACCTCTTTGCTATTCTTCTTCCTGCCTCTTTGCTTAATTTCCCTCTCCAAAGGGAACAATGAGCAAGCCAATTAAAAAAAACGAAGTGAATTTTAAAAATTGAAGTTTTTTTTTCTTTCCATTTGCTCTTTTCTTGCCCCTGACCCAACTGTAATTATTCTTACCTGAGATGTTATAATTTAAAGTATAAGTCTGGGGATTCCCACAGCACTATATGGCTTTCCTGAAATTCTGTATACACTTAGCTACAACTCTCTCAGTATTCATCCATATATATGGCAATGTGGTAACATTCTTTATACATTTTTTTATTTTTAACTTTCATTACACAAGTAATAAAAGCATCCTCTATCCCAGCTCCACCTCTCACCAGTAATATGATTTTGGGCATGCAGGATTTCCCTGTGCCTCAGTTTCCTTATCTTTAAAACAGGGATAATAGGGGCATTTGACTGGCTCAGTTGGTAAAGCATGTGACTCTATCTTAGAGTTGTGAGTTCAAGCTCCATGTTGGGCATAGAATCTACTTAAAAATAAATAAATTTGTTACAAAAACAGGTATAATAATTTTATCTTCCTCAAAGATCTTTTGCAAAAATATTTTGTGGTAAAGCAAGTGCTATATAAATATTTGCTGTGCGTATTACTATTATTGTCCAAAATTATTAAAAACAGAGAAACAAAGTGAAATATATAAGAGTAGCTTACAATTCATTACCGTGTGTCCAGATTTCTCTGGAGAAAAATTTTTTTTGAGTGGCTAAAATTTTTCTTTCTTCTTTCAATGGATACATACATGTCAGGGACTAAACCAAGAATATTGTGAGGATTTATAAAATGTCAAAAAGGAGAGCTGGACCTGTGTTCTTACACAGGTTCTCATAATAGCCTGATCTAACTGGAATTAAAGAACACCTGGATCATGTCAGGTGTAAGAATTCATGCTCTATTAGGAAGTGGGAACCATACACAGGAGGGCTTCTGCTTATTTTAAAATCAAGCAAATAACATGAAAATCAGATGCAAAATAAAACCCAGATTAGCATATAATCACATTAGCGGACTAATTGAGTCAGGGGCTCAGCACTTGGGGTAGTAAGTTTGCACCCTTCAAAGGGAGAATGAGACAAAGTCCAAATTGTTTATCCATCCTTCTATTTCAATGCAGAACAGAGGGACCTGGGACCAGATGTGGCCAGGGTCCCATCCAGGCAGTTCGCACAGTATCACTTACTCTAGGGGACCTATAAGAGGGGATTAGGGGTCATAGACTGAGTGCAGTAGCCCCCTAAGGCCTGAGGGATTAGCATCTAATGCAGCCAGCTTTGCAGAAAATCGGGCTCAGATGAGGATCTAACCTCCTTTATTTATCTTTGCTTTTCAAAAACTAGAGTGAGGGGATTTCTTTTTCTTTTCATACAGTGATGTTTTTTCCATCCTGAGAAGTGTGGATGGGGACAGGGACGTTGGATCTATAGGTATTTGGCAACTCTGAAATAAAACTTATTTTCCTTCTGTCCACATTTCCTCTGTTCCTTCCAGGCTTTTGTTCTTTCTGCACAGTTTCCTTTTATCCATCCTCACCTCCTAGATGCCTAACCTGAAATATTTTAATTGGAACCAGTTCCTTTCCTCTTCCTAAGCTCTAAAAGGAAACTGAAGGTAAGTTCTATACTCTAACACCCTCAATGTATTTGGAGCAGTTGTTAATGTTGTCATTCACAAGATCTCTATATAGTGTTTTCTATATATAGGTCAGGCATTTCCAAGCTCCCCTACCTAAATCATTACAGTATATTGGGAACACTAGAATAAAATAGGCTGGAACTTAATGCAATCTTATGTCTAGATTGACTATAAGTTCATCTACTTCAAGTCCTTCAATTATACTGATGAGTAAGATGAATGTATGAGATATTCAGCAAGGTGCTCATGATCCCAGATCCAGCTATTGGATAACAAAGCTGTAGGCAGGATTACTCACTCCTATGCTGTTCTTTTCATTACACTCCCTATGTACAATTAGTTCATTTTTCAGTTTCCCTTTATTATTTTTTTTAACATCTCATAAAATTGAGATGTAAAATACTTAGCACTGGTCTATAGAAAAAGAGTTTCTTCTGAAAGTGGAATATTTTGTCCCCATTTACTTCCCCTCTCAAATTTACATTACACGCTATCCAAGTGGGTCAGAAAATTCCGGAAAATACTCAGATTTCCCACTCTTTTCTCAGAGGCATAGGAAAAACACAGTAGCAGAAAACATAGAACAGATTTCTCAGGAAATGGGTGAGTTGATGAGATGGCTAGGAGTCCCCAGACTAAACTTTAGGGTGAGACCAGGGTTCCAATAGCATTGGGGCTATTTTATTGCTTGTGTGGCAGTGGGCGAGCTCCATACCTGAGCTTCAGTTTTCCTTACCTATAAATTGGGAGAAGCTGCGCCCCTCAGAGGATGGTTTTGAGAAGAAATATGTAAAATGGCTGACACATGGGAGGCACCAACCAAATAGTAGTCTGTAAGCAAATATATTTCTGCCTTGTACTTTGTGGACCTGACATGGAGGCCAAGGGAATTTAAAAGAAGAACACAACACAAAATTTATGCTCCAAAGACATCTATAATCTTGAGAAATGGTTAAAGTCCAAAAATTTAAGTCCACAGGCAAAATTCCAGTTTCCCATTCCACATTTAAGAAGCTTCTAAGTTGCCACTCTACCTTAACAAGTAAAAAGCTAAAGAGATTGAAAAAACAACAATTCTTCTTGGATTTGTAAGAAAGGGGAGGACACAAGGCCAATCACTGCCTCCAAAATTGGTGAGATAGACAGGAGAATCCAGATCATCCTGTTTCCCAGAGCAGAGAGTCCAGAGCAAAAACCACTGTGGGAACCAGCGCCGGGGTGGGGAAACCTGAACTGTAAATGACAGATTGCTGGAGGCCCAGTGGGGGCAGCTCGGAGAGTTAAAAAATCCAGGGGGACCCAGTCCTGGCGCAGGGGTGGGGGGAAGGGAGGGCAATAATTTTGTGAGATTTACCTCTAGGTGCTCAACCAGGTTCTCACAGCAAATACCTGAGAAAAATCCCCTTGTGCTTCTAGCAGTGGGAGGGGAAAGAGACAATTCTAAAATACCTCAGAATGTTCTGTTCTTCTTAACAAGCTCTGCCCTCTGGAGAAATTAGTTAGAGAGAGCCTGCCTGACTGGGGTGGGTAATGCCCCACTCCAGCCAGCTCCAGCTGTTGCATCCTATGACGTTCACAGTGCAGGGCACAGGCTCACCGAAAGACAGAAAGAGACCTAGTCACAGGACCATAGAATGCTTCCCCTCCTCCACATCCCACCACCACATCACCTGTGGCCTATTTATACCAGTTCCTATGACCTACTTCAGCAGGTCCAACTATCAAGAAAAACATCGCAAGGCATACCAAAAAGGTAAACATCACAATTGAAAAACATTGAGACAGAGCAAGCATCAGAACCAGACGTGGTTCATTATTAAGGGCATACACTCTTTTTAAAAGTGTCGCCAGGAAGACTTGGAATAAAAAGCACAAGAAGTTAGTTGCTCTGTCCCTCAAGTAGCAACATCTTGTGCTTTTTATTCTAGAGAGAGATAGATGTTACGTTGCCACAAAATAGTTGGTATTTGCTAATTTAAAAGCATCACCCCAGGATTACATGACACAGAGAAAGGAAGTTTGTATAGAGAGAAGACAGAGACTGTTATAAAGACATTTAAGCTATACCTTAAATGGTGAAAGTAGAAGGAAGCATTCCATGCAATGGGAATAGCCAAGCTTGAAAGTGATTGGGGCGTCCTGGGAATCAGACCTGTTCTGAGGGATCCGTGTGTAGTACTGGGGGTGGTGTGTTTGGAAGGGTTGGTTAAGGATGAGTTCCGATAAACTACAACCGAGTAGTACCTGCCTAAGGTGTGGACTTGATCCTGCTGGTGACAGAGAGTCGCTGGCATTTTAACCTAGGAAAATGGCAAGGTATCATGTCAGTGGCTGGTATCCTGGCTCTAGGAATAGTTTGTTTTGGAGAAGGTGCTCTTAACAAACCAATGCATCTGGCAGGCATCTTTGTTCAGTCTATTGACTGAATATATTTTCAGTATATTTTCTCTGAATGGGGTTTGGGGATACATAGATCACTCAGGGCCTCTTTGATAGATGGGGAGTGGGTCAGAGGCAGAGCAGTCTTGTTGATGCTCTGTCTCTAGAACTGGACTCCTCTCCTGTCCCTCTGCAAGCCCAGGAGAAACTTTTTCAAGGTGCCAGTCTGGTATTCATACCCCATCTGTCATGATCCCAGTCGCAGTCCTGCCTCTCATTAGAGCGGTGGGCAGCCCCTTTCCAGGGCTACCTCCTCCTCCCTCTCACTCAGCCTCCACACACACACAATTGGGCCAGAGTCCCGTTGATTGTTTCCTATGGAAATCAGTCATGCGGAGCCCCTGGGGGAAGAGCTCTGCTCCCATATTCATTTTCTTCCAGTGAGCACAGGGATTGGGCAGGGCAGTTTCTAGCTGTTCACATATGCCCGAGTGAGAATGGGACAAGAAAACAGAGAGACCAGGAGGCACTGAGAGTGGTTTAAGGTGATAAAGGGTGAGGGAGCAGCAACACAACTGTTTTCATAGGTCATAGACAATTCTGTTTGGGGACACCTCTGGATTCCTAGGGTCCTGAGAACTGAGAGAGGTAGCTTCATATCCAGCTATGCTAAATATTGGTATGTTAATTGTATGAGGATATTAGAATGAAAGTGGAATAAAGAAACCTCTCTTTAAAAAAAAAAAAAAAGATTGATTTATTTGAGAGGGAGAGAGAGCATGCAAGCAGGAGGTGGGGTGGGGGAGGGGTTGGAGAACCAGATGGAGAGAATCCCAGAGCAGACTCCCTGCTGAGCATGGAGCCTCACGTGGGGCTCAATCCCAGGACCCTGAAATCATGACCTGAGCTGAAACCAAGAGTCAGACACTTAACTGACTGAGCCACTCATGTGCCCCTCTATTTATTTTACTATTACACCAGGAATCCCACAAGCAAACCAAACATCATGTATGTTTGCAGGCCATTTGTTTATCTTTGTTCTCCTGGACAGAGCTAGATGAAATGTTTTTTCTTTTCAAAGATTTTATTTATTTATTTGACAGAGAGAGACACAGCAAGAGAGGGAACACAAGCAGGGGGAGTGGGAGAGGGAGAAGTAGGCTTCCCGCTGAGCAGGGATCCCGATGCAGGGCTTGATCCCAAGACCCTGGGATCATGACCTGAGCCAAAGGCAGACGCTTAATGACTGAGTCACCCAGGAACCCCATGTTTTTTTCTTTTAAATTGGTTAGTTACTCAGTGATGCTCAAAGAACCAGAATGTTTGTGTTGTGCAGGGGAAACATCTGCAGGTTTGATCATTGTTTTTAGGCTTCATCTATTTGCTTCCAATATTCCCATATTACTTTCAAACTAAACTAAAATAAATTTACAATTGGCCATCTATATCTGTATCTGTCTATATCTTCTGGGCATCTTGTTATATTTTCAAAATTTTTTTAGGTGTATCTTTTGCTTAGCCCTCACTTTTCACTTCCTTATCCCAAATTTTTGCAAAGAAAGCAAACACAAATTACTGTGTGATTGGTTTTTTTTTTAAGAGCTAAAATTGATGTATTTATTTGGAAAAAATCTGATAATATGAAATTAGTGACATTCTTGCTAATCTGAGACATTTGTGTAAATTTGAGGACGAGATAGGCCCAGGGCCCAGGTGTTCTCTCCAAGGGGCAATATGGGTGATGAGGGGGGTTGGAAGTTGGATCAGGGGGTGAGTGAATGGACAGACCCAGACAGCTGAGGTTTTGATTTGATTTGATGATTTGATTTGATTTGAGGAACTTGACTCTTAGACAAAGAATAACCCTGTCCCTCCTTGACTTTGCCTAGTGTTTATTTTTTGACATCTTATTAGAACATCTCCTTTTTGAGAAATTATAAGGGATTCCTCATTTATATAGTATGAATTTCAGTACTTTGCACCTTCCAGTCTTAGCTCTCTAGTAATACGTAATGTTAAAGGGGTCTGATTCAATGATCTATAACATGTATTGATTGATTGGCAGTGTTACAGATTCTACAGTCCTTTCTAACTCTTTCATTAAGCACATCATTTATTATTGTTGGAAGACAGGGACTAGCCTTTGAAAAGAGTGCTTTGCTCACAGAACCTATCCCATAAATATTTATTGGAGTCATAAACAAATATCTAGAGTCTTCTTTGCTATGTGAAGTTTGCCTCCCCCCGCCAATCCCTCCCTAGTTAGCATAAATCCTGCTGTGGCTGCAGCATCCCATTCCTGGGCGTGGGCCCCAGCTTGCTGGGGCTCAGCTTTCCAGAGTGGCTTGCAGTCTGTGGGCAGTGACAGATGGCTCAGCAGCAGCAACAGTTTGAGGAAGAAGTCACTGAGGGGGATCTGAGAACGGTGTGTTGCAGGCCTTCTTAAGAGGTAGAAGAACAGACCCAAGGGGCATATAAATACCAGGGTTGTTTTATAGACAGACATTTGCAAATTGGACTAAGAAAACAAGTGCAACTCTTTGCAGATGATATGATACTTTATGTGGAAAACCCCAAAGACTCCACCCCAAAACTGCTAAAACTTATACAGGAATTCAGTAAAGTGGCAGGATATAAAATCAGTGCACAGAAATCAGTGGCATTCCTATACACCAACAACAAGACAGAAGAAAGAGAAATTAAGGAGTCGATCCCATTTACAATTGCACCCAAAACCATAAGATACCTAGGAATAAATCTAACCAAAGAGGCAAAGAATCTGTACTCAGAAAACTATAAAATACTCATGAAAGAAATTGAGGAAGACACAAAGAAATGGAAAAATGTTCCATGCTCATGGATTGGAAGAACAAATATTGTGAAGATGTCAATGCTACCTAGATCAATCTACACATTCAATGCAATCCCCATCAAAATACCATCCACTTTTTTCAAAGAAATGGAACAAATAATCCTAAAATTTGTTTGGGAACAGAAAAGACCCCAAATAGCCAGAGGAATGTTGAAAAAGAAAAGCAAAGCTGGTGGCATCACAATTCCAGACTTCAAGCTCTGCTACAAAGCTGTCATCATCAAGACAGTACGGTACTGGCACAAAAACAGACACATAGGTCAATGGAACAGAATACAGAGCCCAAAAATGGACCCTCAACTCTTTGGTCAACTAATCTTTGACAAAGCAGGAAAGAATGTCCAATGGAAAAAAGACAGTCTCTCCAACAAATGGTGTTGGGAAAATTGGATAGCCACATGCAGAAGAATGAAACTGGACCGTTTCCTTACACCACACACACACAGAATAGACTCCAAATGGTTGAAAGACCTAAATGTGAGACAGGAGTCCATCAAAATCCTAAAGAAGAAGACAGGCAGCAACCTCTTCGACCTCAGCCATAGCAACTTCTTCCTAGAAACATTGCCAAAGGCAAGGGAAGCAAGGGCAAAAATGAACTATTGGGACTTAATCAAGATAAAAAGCTTTTGCACAGCAAAAGAAACAGGCCACAAAACCAAAAGACAACCAACAGAATGGGAGAAGATATTTGCAAATGACATATCAGATAAAGGGCTAGTATCCAAAATCTATAAAGAACTTCTTAAACTCAACACCCAAAGAACAACTAATCCAATCAAGAAATGGGCAGAAGACATGAACAGACATTTTTTCAAAGAAGACACCCAAATGGCCAACAGACACATGAAAAAGTGCTCAACATCACTCGGCATCAGGGAAATCCAAATCAAAACCTCAATGAGATACCACCTCACACCAGTCAGAATGGCTAAAATTAACAAGTCAGGAAACGACAGATGTTGGCGGGGATGCAGAGAAAGGGAAACCTTCCTACACTGTTGGTGAGAATGCAAGCTGGTGCAGCCACTCTGGAAAACAGTATGGAGGTTCCTCAAAAAGTTGAAAATAGAGCTACCCTATGATCCAGCAATTGCACTACTGGGTATTTACCCCAAAGATACAAATGTAGGGATCTGAAGGGGTACATGCACCCCAATGTTTATAGCAGCAATGTCCACAATAGCCAAACTATGGAAAGAGCCAAGATGTCCATCGACAGATGAATGGATAAAGAAGAAGTGGTATATATATACAATGGAATATTATGCAGCCATCAAAAGGAATGAGATCTTGCCATTTGCAACCACGTGGATGGAACTGGAGGGTGTTATGCTGAGCGAAATAAGTCAATCAGAGAAAGACATGTATCATATGATCTCACTGATATGAGAAATTCTTAATCTCAGGAAACAAACTGAGGGTTGCTGGAATGGTGGGGGGTGATTGGGATGGGACGGCTGGGTGATAGACATTGGGGAGGGTATGTGGTATGGTGAGTGCTGTGAATTTTGTAAGACTGTTGAATCACAGACCTGTACCTCTGAAACTAATAATATATTATATATTAAAAAACAAAGAAGATAGTAGGAAGGGAAAAATGAAGGGGGGGGAGAGTCAGAGGGGGAGATGAACCATGAGAGACTATGGACTCTGACAAACAAACTGAGGGTTCTAGAGGGGAGGGAGGTGGGGGGATGGGTTAGCCTGGTGATGGGTATTAAAGAGGGCACGTACTGAATGGAGCACTGGGTGTTACACACAAACAATGAATCATGGAACAGTACATCAAAAACTAATGATGTAATGTATGGTGATTAACATAACATAATAAAATTAAAAATAAGAAAAGAAAATAAGTGCAAGCTAACAAGCTTTTTCCTTGGGCAAAGACTTGTTCTCTGTTCTTCCTGCTGTCTTCAGAAGCCTCTGCACAGGTTACTCTCTCCCTGCTGTGTCTTTCTGGTCAGCCTCCCTCTGTAATTTCTTTTAGGAACATAGTTCTTTTCTGATTCAACCTGTTCTGGGAAAGGGTCAATGCCTCCCTCAGCAGCAAGGCTAAGGCCTTATCCTGACACGGAGCTCTGGAGCAAGGGTTCCAGGAAGCTCAACTTTCATGGCTGGAAGGAGGCTAAAGGGCCACTGAGATCTGAACACGTGGGAGTCCAAGGCCCTGAAAGTGGCAGGAATGACCAGGCTGTGGACAGACCAGGGGTCTGCTATGATTTTTTTCCCAAGTCTGCCTCTGGGCAAGTGATGAAATCTCAGGGCTTAATCACCATGCTGTTGAGTCTGTTCACTCACGTGCAGCCCTGGGGCTAGCCCCTCCCTCTGGGGCCATTAACTCTGGAAATCCTCAACCTTCGAAGCCCATTATACCAGCTCATCAGGATTAGACTGGGTGGCCGCCTAGTGGCTGTGCAGGACAGCAGCAGCTTGAACAGCCGCTTGGAAGGGCCGCTTTCCTCAATCAGCTTGTCTTTGTGAGGTTGGGAGAAAGAACAGGAAAGAGTGGCACCGAGAGACAGAGTTATCCAGGTCATCTCACCAGGCCCAATCCACTGTCTCATAACACATTTCATTCAGGGAACCTCTTTTGAAGGACTAATCATATCATTTACATGGAAGGCTAAACCTTGTCATTTCACTCAACACAATGGGGATTGGTTTTAGCATTTTTCTCTGAAAGAGTAATCAAGTCAGTGAATGTATGGTCAAGGATCTTGGCCTTGACTGTGGCTTGGGCAAGTAACTTAATTTTTTGAACACCCATTTCCAGATTGGTAAAATGAAGATGATGTTTTCTGCTTTACCTAATGATTGTAATTAGTGCTTAGTGCTTTATAGTTCATGAAAGTGTTTTACAAAAATTACAACTTATATCTCGTATAGTGCTAGGATAGATGGTCAAGGGTGATTATTAATATGAACATGTAAGTTACATTAATAGGAAGATTATATAAGTAAGACTCTTAATCCTTAGATAATTCTGAGGGAGATTTAAGGTGGTTCTACCCACGTCCTAGCTGGGAAATCTGAGGTACAGAATGAGAAACAACCACAGAACAACTCCAGGTCAAAAAGAAATTAGATTCTGGCTTATTCACTTTAACCTCCAGGAACTTTCCACTGGATCACACTATTTTTCAATCATCCTAGCCTATACTCACTTATCACATGAGAGTATAGTTTGTTTTTTTGTTTGTTTGTTTGTTTCTGTTCTTTGTTTTGAGTATATACTCAAACATGCCTGAACCCAAAGTAAGAACTCAGTTATCCTTTGACCTCAGAGAAGTAGGCAGGTTATTCCTTCTAGCTTTTCTCACACCCTTCATCAAGGGTGTTTTGTGGTTTTTAAAAGACAAACTATGCTAAGTCCTGAAGGAGAGCAGGTGGAAAAAGGCATCACCGCATATTACCTTGTTCTGGCCACTGAGATAACTGTGGGGTACTTTACATTTGTCATCAAACTTTTAAGCCCAACAACAATTCTAAGAGAGAATGTAATGAAAGAAACTAAATTCTATTACAATGGGAGAGACATAGAGGAGATTCTTGACATGACCTGTCAAATATTGGAGAAAGTGCTAAATGGAGCCTATGCAAATTTCCTTCCCAACCATTTTAGATCTTTTTTTTTTTTTAAGATTTTATTTATTTATTTGACAGAGAGAGACATAGTGAGAGCAGGAACACAAGCAGGGGGAGTGGAAGAGGGAGAAGCAGGCTTCCTGCGGAGCAGGGAGCCCTATGTGGGGCTCAATCCCAGGACCCTGGGATCATGACCTGAGCCGAAGGCAGACTCTTAACAACTGAGCCACCCAGGCGCCCCCCATTTTAGATCTTTAAATGACAAATAAAACATGTTTAGTGGTAATTAGTGCCAAATACCATATATATCTAATTAAAACTCCCGACTCTCTGGCAAAATTATGATTATACCCTTTTTTACATGAGTCAACTAACTGAGGCTTACAGAGATGTAAAGCAGAAAAATGTTCCTTTGGTTCACATAGCCAGTTCAGCGGCATGGGTAGGGATTTGAGGACAGAAAGCCTAATTCCAATGTCCTTTCTCTTTTCACTATACTGTGTTAATCTACTATACTGTATCCACATGATAGAATATATACCTAGACCTTTGTAGTCCAGCCGTTAGCCACATGCAGCTATTTAAATTTAAATAAAATGAAGTAAAATTTAAAATTCAGTTCCTTAGTCACATAAGCCATATTTCAAACATTCAATAGTCACATATGGCAAGTGGTTCCTCTGTCGGACAGAGCAGCTAGAGAACATTTCCATGAATGCGGTAGGTTCTAGACAGAACAAGTGCCTCTCTAGATGAGAAATGGTGTTGCCAAGTGGGGGGAGGGCACAGGCTCTAGAGTCAACAGATTTGGGCTTGGAAAACTACCTTTCTCATGATTAATTGTATGGTCTGGGTAAGTTATTTACCTTCCTCAAGTCTCAATTCACTGGTTTAAGGCATGAGGACAATGTAAGATTTTCCCCCAAGCGTTATTATAAGAGTCAAATAACAGAATTCCAGAAAATTGGTAAGCACTTGGCAAAAGTTGGCTATTATTACACACATTCTAGTTTTAAGAAAATGACTAGGTTTTATTTGAAAAAAGGACAAAAATGGTGCATACATGTTTGATTTACTGGAGTTATAAAATAAGCCAGGTTGGTGTGGGAGCTTCCCCAAAGCAGATATGATAAAAATGTTATTCAGGAATCTTATTCGTGCATATATTTGCTACCTCATTCCACGTGGTTCATCCTTGAATTCCTGGGGCTCAGCTCAGTGCATCTCCTTGGAGCAGTTTTATGCAGTTGGCTAAACTGAAGGGAGAGATGGCAGGAGAGAGAAAGGTGATGGTAAGACACACTGTCTTTCTTCTAGCCCATCACGTTGTTCATCACACCACAAAGCCCGAGTCCCATGTCAAGGAGCTAAGGTGATGGTTTTCCTAGTGTAGGACTTTCACTGCTTTAGAAGTAAAGTCCTGTATTCTGGGAAACCCCTCAGGCCCAGGCAAACCAGGAAGGTTAGTCACCAGACTGTGTTTAGCTGAAGGAGAATCTAATTGTAGAGTCAACCTCAAGGTTTATTGACTTCTATAGCCTAATATTACTTTAACATGAGCAATATGCATTCGTTTTATAGTTAAAGTAAGCAGGGCGCCTGGGTGGCTCAGTTGGTTGAGCAACTGCCTTCAGCTCAGGTCATGATCCTGGAGTCCCTGGATCGAGTCCCGCATCGGGCTCCCTGCTCGGCAGGGAGCCTGCTTCTCCCTCTGACCCTCCCCCCTCTCATGTGCTCTCTGTCTCAAATAAATAAATAAAATCTTTAAAAATAAATAAATAAATAAATAAAATAAAGTAAGCAAATGAGGTTCAGCCCCCAAACGCTGAAGCCTTCACTGATACCAGAATCTCTTCCATTTTATTGGGGGAGGGGTTGGGAACTGGGACAGCAATCAGTCAGAGAGGGCTGGGATTGGAGAAGATGCAGGAGGACCCAAGGGAAAACTTTGCTTGCTGCTCAGTTTCCATATTTTATTACATAGCATGATTCCTCTTAGCCATAACAGTCATTGAAAGGCTTTGGGGGTAGAAAAAGGATGAGATTAAGGCCTGATGCTGTTAGGAGCATGCCCTGGGAGTTGCAAGTTCAGGGTTCTGATCCCAGTTTTGTAACAAACTACTTGTTTGACATTGAATAAATGCTTTAATTTTCCAGGAATTTGTTTTCCTCTTTGGAAGATGAAGGGAAACGTGTACTGAATTGATCCTGAAGCTCTTTCTAAATCAAACACTTAGGATTTAATGAGAACATCTCACTCAATGTTTCTTCCTGACCACTGACAGGTGAAAGCCTACATGGTGCTATCACTGGAGTGTGCTGCCATCTCGTGGTATTTTGGGTTATCTGCATGCATTAGTTTGGAAAATTTCTGATTAATACAGTATTTTTTTTTTAAGATTTTATTTATTTATTTGACAGAGAGAGACACAGTGAGAGAGCGAACACAAGCAGGGGGAGTGGGAGAGGGAGAAGCAGGCTTCCTGCGGAGCAGGGAGCCTGACGTGGGGTTCGATCCCAGGACCCTGGGATCCTGACCTGATCCGAAGGCAGACGCCCAACGACTGAGCCACCCAGACACCCCTTAATACAGTATTTTAATATTATTTTCCCTTAAAGGAATACAGACATTTGCTTAACATTTAAAAACTTTAGGCTTTTCTATACTTGAGCTTGTTTCTACTGATTGACTGTAAGCACATACTAGAGCATACACACATCTATATTCATACTTTTTTTAAATAACAAAGATGAATCCATTTCATGAACTTATGAGATTTAGAGCCAGTTACTTTTTTTTATTATTATGTTATGTTAATCACCATACATTACATCATTAGTTTTGATGTAGTGTTCCATGATTCATTGTTTGTGCATAACACCCAGTGCTCCATGCAGAATGTGCCCTCTTTAATACTCATCACCAGGCTAACCCATCCCCCCACTTCCCTCCCCTCTAGAACCCTCGGTTTGTTTGTCAGAGTCCATCGTCTCTCATGGTTCGTCTCCCCCTCTGATATCCCCCCCTTCATTCTTCCCTTCCTGCTATTTTCTTCTTCTTCTTCTTTTTCTTAAAACATATAATGTATTATTAGTTTCAGAGGTACAGGTCTGTGATTCAACAGTCTTACAAAATTCACAGTGCTCACCATACCACATACCCTCCCCAATGTCTATCACCCAGCCACCCCATCCCAATCACCCACCACCACTCCAGCAATCCTCAGGAACCTTTAATTCCTGAGATTAAGAATTCCTCATATCAGCGAGGTCATATGATACATGTCTTTCTCTGATTGACTTATTTCGCTCAGCATAATATCCTCCAGTTCCATCCACGTTGTTGCAAATGGCAAGATCTCATTCCTTTTGATGGCTGCATAATATTCCATTGTATATATATACCACATCTTCTTTATCCATTCATCTGTCAATGGACATCTAGGCTCTTTCCACAGTTTGGCTATTGTGGACATTGCTGCTATAAACATCGGGGTGCATGTACCCCTTCGGATCCCTACATTTTTATCTTTGGGGTAAATACCCAGTAGTATTTACTCATTTTCAACATTTTGAGGAGCCTCCATACAGTTTTCCAGAGTGGCTGCACCAGCTTGCATTCCCACCAACAATGTAGGAGGGTTCCCCTTTCTCTGCATCCCCGCCAACATCTGTCATTTCCTGACTTGTTAATTTTAGCCATTCTGACTGGTGTGAGGTGGTATCTCATTGAGGTTTTGATTTGGATTTCCCTGATGCCGAGCGATGTTGAGAACTTTTTCATGTGTCTGTTGGCCATTTGGATGTCTTCTTTGAAAAAATGTCTGTTCATGTCTTCTGCCCATTTCTTTTTTTTTTTAATTTTTTATTGTTATGCTAATTACCATACATTACATCATTAGTTTTAGATGTAGTGTTACATGATTCATTGTTTGTGCATAATACCCAGTGCTCCATGCAGAACGTGCCCTCTTTAATACCCATCATCAGGTTAACCCATCTTCCCACCCCCCGCCCCTCTAGAACCCTCAGTTTGTTTTTCAGACTCCATCGTCTCTCATGGTTCGTCTCCCCCTCCGATTTCCCCCACTTCATCCTTCCCCTCCTGCTATCTTCTTCTTTTTTTTTCTTAACATATATTGCATTATTTGTTTCAGAGGTACAGATCTGAGATTCAACAGTCTTGCACAATTCACAGCACTTACCAGAGCACATACCCTCCCCAGTGTCTATCACCCAGTCACCCCATCCCTCCCACCCCACCCCCCACTCCAGGAACCCTCAGTTTGCTTCCTGAGATTAAGAATTCCTCATATCAGTGAGGTCATATGATACATGTCTTTCTCTAATTGACTTATTTCGCTCAGCATAATACCCTACAGTTCCATCCACATCATTGAAATTGGCAGGATCTCATTCCTTTTGATGGCTGCATAATATTCCATTGTGTCTGTATATATATATATACCACATCTTCTTTATCCATTCATCTGTCAATGGACATCTTCTTCTGCCCATTTCTTGATTGGATTATTTGTTCTTTGGATGTTGAGTCTGATAAGTTCTTTATAGATTTTAGATACTAGCCCTTTATCTGATATGTCATTTGCAAATATCTTCTCCCATTGGTTTTGTGGACTGTTTCTTTTGCTGTGCAAAAGCTTTTTATCTTGATGAAGTCCCAATAGTTCATTTTTGCCCTTGCTTCCCTTGCCTTTCGCGATGTTTCTAGGAAGAAGTTGCTGTGGCTAAGGTCGAAGAGGTTGCTACCTGTGTTCTCCTTTAGGATGTTGATGGACTCCTGTCTCACATTTAGGTCTTTCAACCATTTGGAGTCTATTTTTGTGTGTGGTGTAAGGAAATGGTCCAGTTTCATTCTTCTGCATGTGGCTGTCCAATTTTCCCAACACCATTTGTTCAAGAAAACAAATTCCATTGGACATTCTTTCTTTTTTCCATTGGACATTCTTTCCTGCTTTGTCGAAGTTGAGTTGACCAAAGAGTTGAGGATCCATTTCTGAGCTCTCTATTCTGTTCCATTGATCTATGTGTCTGTTTCTGTTCCAGTACCATACTGTCTCGATGATTACACCTTTGTAATAGAGCTTGAAGTCTGAAATTGTGATGCCACCAGCTTTGCTTTTCTTTTTCAACATTCTTCTGGCTATTTGGGGTCTTTTCTGGTTCCATACAAATTTTAGGATTATTTGTTCCATTTCTGTGAAAAAAGTGGATGGTATTTTGATAGGGATTGCATTGAATGTGTAGATTGCTCTAGGTAGCATTGACATCTTCACAATATTTCTTCTTCCAATCCATGAGCATGGAACGTTTTTCCATTTCTTTGTGTCTTCCTCAATTTCTTTCATGAGTATTTTATAGTTTTCTGAGTACAGATTCTTTGCCTTTTTCGTTGGATTTATTCCTAGGTATCTTATGGTTTTGGGTGCAATTGTAAATGGGATTGACTCCTTATTTTCTTTCTTCTGTCTTGTTCTTGGTGAATAGGAATGCCACTGATTTCTGTGCATTGATTTTATATCCTGCCACTTTACTGAATTCCTGTATGAGTTCTAGCAGTTTTGGGGTGGAGTCTTTTGGGTTTTCCACATAAAGTATCATATCATCTGCAAAGAGTGAGAGTTTGACTACTTCTTTGCCAATTCGGATGCCTTTTATTTCTTTTTGTTGTCTGATTGCTGTGGCTAGGACTTCTAGTACTATGTTGAATAGCAGTGGTGATAGTGGACATCCCTGCTGTGTTCCTGACCTTAGGGGGAAAGCTCTCAGTTTTTCCCCATTGAGAATGATATTCACTGTGAGTTTTGCATAGATGGCTTTTATGATATTGAGGTATGTACCCTCTATCCCTATACTCTGAAGAGTTTTGATCAAGAAAGGATGCTGTACTTTGTCAAATGCTTTTTCTGCATCTATTGAGAGGATCATATGGTTCTTGTTCTTTCTTTTATGAATGTATTGTATCACATTGATTGATTTGCGGCTGTTGAACCAACCTTGCAGCCCAGGGATAAATCCCACTTGGTCATGGTGAATAATTCTTTTAAAGTACTGTTGGATCCTATTGGCTAGTATTTTGGTGAGAATTTTTGCATCCATGTTCATCAGGGATATTGGTCTGTAATTCTCCTTTTTGATGGGATCTTTGTCTAGTTTGTGGATCAAGGTAATGGTGGCCTCATAAAATGAGTTTGGAAGTTTTCCTTCCATTTCTATTTTTTGGAACAGTTTCATAAGAATAGGTATTAATTCTTCTTTAAATGTTTGGTAGAATTCCCCTGAGAAGCCATCTGGCTCTGGGCTTTTGTTTGTTGGGAGATTTTTGATGACTGCTTCAATTTCCTTAGTGGTTATAGGTCTGTTCAGGTTTTCTATTTCTTCCTGGTTCAGTTTTGGTAGTTGATACATCTCTAGGAATGCATCCATTTCTTCCAGATTATCTAATTTGCTGGCACAGAGTTGTTTGTAATATGTTCTTATAATTGTTTATATTTCTTTGGTGTTGGTTGTGATCTCTCCTCTTTCATTCATGATTTTATTTATTTGGGTCCTTTCTCTTTTCTTTTTGATAAGTCTGGTCAAGGGTTTATCAATCTTGTTAATTCTTTCAAAGAGTCAGCTCCTAGTTTTGTTATCTGCTCTACTGTTCTTTTGGTTTCTATTTCATTGATTTCTGCTCTGATCTTTATTATATCTCTTCTCCTGCTGGGTTTAGGCTTTATTTGCGGTTCTTTCTCCAGCTCCTTTTGGTGTAGGGTTAGGTTGTGTATTTGAGACCTTTCTTGTTTCTTGAGGCAGGCTTGTATTGCTATATACTTTCCTCTTAGGACTGCATTTGCTGCATCCCTAAGATTTTGAACAGTTGTGTTTTCATTTTCATTGGTTTCCATGAATTTTTTTAATTCTTCTTTAATTTCCTGGTTGACCCACTCATTCTTTAGTAGGATGCTCTTTAACCTCCACGTATCTGAGTTCTTTCCGACTTTCCTCTTGTGATTGAGTTCTAGTTTCAAAGCGTTGTGGTCTGAAAATAGGCAGGGAATGATCCCAATCTTTTGGTACCAGTTGAGACCTGATTTGTGACCTAGGATGTGATCTATTCTGGAGAATGTTCCATGGGCACTAGAGAAGAATGTGTATTCTGTTGCTTTGGGATGGAATGTTCTGAATATATCTGCGAATTCCACCTAGTCCAGTGTGTCATTTAAAGTCTTTATTTCCTTGTTGATCTTTTGCTTAGAGGATCTGTCCATTTCAGTGAGGAAGGTGTTAAAGTCCCCCACTATCATTGTATTGTTGTAAATGTGTTTCTTTGCTTTTGTTATTAATTGGCTTATATAATTGGCTGCTCCCATGTGAGGGGCATAGATACTTACAATTGTTAGATCTTCTTGTTGGATAGACCTTTTAAGTAGGCTATAGTGTCCTTCCTCATCTCTTATTACAGTCTTTGCGTTTAAAATCTAATTTGTCTGATATAAGGATCACCACCCCAGCTTTCTTTTGGTGTCCATTAGCATGGTGAATGGTTTTCCACCCCCTCACTTTCAATCTGGAGGTGTCTTTGGGTCTAAAATGAGTCTCTTGCAGACAGCATATTGATGGGTCTTGTTTTTTCATCCAATCTGATAGCCTGTGTCTTTTGATTGGGGCATTGAGCCCATTTACATTCAGGGTAACTATTGAAAGATAGGAATTTAGTGCCATTGTATTGCCTGTAAGGTGACTGTTACTGTATATTGTCTGTGTTCCTTTCTGGTCTATGTTACTTTTAGGCTCTCTCTTTGCCTAGAGGTCCCCTTTCAATATTTCTTGTAGGGCTGGTTTCGTGTTTGCAAATTCCTTTAGTTTTTGTTTGTCCTGGAAGCTTTTGATCTCTCCTTCTATTTTCAATGACAGCTTAGCTGCATATAGTATTCTTGGCTGCATATTTTTCTCGTTTAGTGCTCTGAATATATCATGCCAGTCTTTTCTGGCCTGCCAGTCTCTGTGGTAGGTCTGTTGCCAATCTAATGTTTCTACCATTGTAGGTTACAAGTATCTTCTCCCACGCTGCTTTCAGGATTGTGAGAGAAATTTTAGATAAGCTGTTCTCCCTCATGTATTTACACAAATATGGGTAGATTCTCAGTGCATTAACTCGCCTTGATACATTCTTTGACAGTTAATATGATCATTCCCTGAAATATGCCTCTATTTCCTCTGAATTTTCATTTTGCCAACCTCATAATGCAACTTGATTCGGCAACATTTTGGGTTCTTAGAATCTTGGCTCAGTTTCCTTTGGCTAATCTGATGATTGACTAGGTATCAATGACCAGGAACTTTGGGTTTCTCAGTGAATCTCATCCTTAGCCAAGTCTAATTCTGTTTCTTCCATTAGGGGCAGAAACATTGAGAATCCATTTCATTAATCATTTGGCCATCTTGTCCTTACTGCAAACTTCAGGAAGTATGGTTTTCTGTTTTATTTCAGCTTTACTGCTGTTCTGGATTAATATAATTTTAAAAAATCTTTGTTATTCCTCTTTTTGTAGATATCTACTGTTTTGAAAGTGCTAAAAGGTTGATATCTGCCCTTGTTCTGATGTCAGTCTGCAAGCTTCTGGAAATCCTTCAGTGACTTCAGATGCTTACCTTTTCACAGCCTGGCCGTGCAAACATGGCTTACGAAGACTGTAGCCTGGTTGTAACCATATGGTTGAGAGACTTTCCCTATGTTACACCATACTTCTCTGCTACTAATTTAGTTTATTTGTAGACAGAATCCTTAACAGTATCTTGTCTGGTCTGTCTTCCTTGATCTGTGCTTGCAGCTGTGGAACTGTTGCTATCAGTTATCTGAGTTAATCTAAGGCTAGCTTCTTTCCTTTTTTAGGGAGGAATATTAGATTTTTAAACAACAGACTGTATGTAATTGTAGCCCAATATATACATGGTCACTTTGGCGGTCACTCTTGGAGGTTAGTTTATCCTAGGAATCTGTCATATTTATTTAATGTAAGAACATCTAATTCAAATAGACTGACCTACATCAAAGGAAAGAAATGTTTGTAAATATTTAATGCATTAAAGTTAGCTCACTATGCTTGGGAGAACAAAGAACTCTCCCTTCTATTCAAGCCACTATGATTTATTTTCATCTAATTTAAAAACTGAATTAATTCCTAGAGAAAGAGGGATGGAAAAACTTGCAATGTTTGTGATAATGGTCCCCCTCTCCTGGAAACTGCTATAATAAAAGCCAAAAACAATGAATGAACCAAACAACAATAGCAGCAACAAAAATAAATTATGGCAATTATCTACCATCTGCTTCTGATAGCCACAAGTCTGATCTCTTTTGGATTTTCTAAATATAAAATCATGGGGCACCTGGGTGGCTCTGTTGGTTAAGTGCCTGCCTTCAGCTCAGGTCACGATCTCGGGGTCCTGAGCTCAAGACCCACATTGGGCTCCCTGCTCAGTGGGGAGTCTCTTCTCCCTCTGCCTCTCTGCCTGCTTGTACTCTCTCTCTCTCAAATAAATAAAATCTTTAAAAAAAAAAATCATGTTACCTACAAGAAGAAAAAGTATTACCTTTTCCTTTCCATTTCTGATTTCTCTTATTTCTATTTCTTTTTTTTTTTCCAGCACAATTCTATTTAATGGAGGTGGGCAGCAGGATGTTCCATTATGATTAATTTAGTCCAGGGACCTGTCAACATTAGGTAGAGAAGAAGCCACCATCATTCTTTCGGGAGTAGCCTCCATTGGTGGCTGCAGTGTGAGAGGACACTATGGATCCCTGGATGCTGTGGATAGACTCCTTCTTAGGGTTGATCCAGTGTCTGATGTTAGCTCGGGAAGTGATGGAAGGTGGCGGAGGAGGGGGTAAAAGTTCTCCAGGGAATTGGGTCTTGATGATTCCATGGGTATCCTGGGTGGTCTCCTGGTGTAAGAGTATCTCACTTTTGTTCTTGAATGTCCCTGTGTGGTGGTTGTACAAGGCTGCTAAGCAGAAATCCAGGTCATCCTTTGGTATCTCAGGATCAAAAAAAGAAACATCCCGCCTCATGGAGGTGATTGTGGGAGTTGAGCTGAGCCGACTCCAGGGTTGCTGTTGCTGAGCAAGGTGAGCTGGGTTCTTATATGGCAGTTTCTTGGAAGCCCGGAGTTTTCCCAGGAAGGTATCATCGTTATCCAACGTAGGGTGCTGGAAGGGGTCTCGGGTGAAAGGCATGGTAAAATGCAGAGTGAGCCGCTGGTGTGAGGGCTATTTCTATTTCTTTTTATCACTCTAGTGAGTACCATGTTGAATAAGAGTGGTGAGAGTGGGCATTCTTGTGTTGTTACCAGTCTTAGAGGAATGATTTTCAACCTTTTATCATTGAAGATGATGTGGGCTTGTCATATATGACCTTTATTTTGTTGGCATATGTTCCTTCTATGCCTAATCTGGCCACAGTTTTTATCATGAAAGGATGTTGAGTTTTGTAAAATGATTTTTCTGTGTCTATTGAGATGATTATATGATTCTTGTTTCATTTGGTTAATGTACTGTATCACTTTGATTGATTTAGGTATGTTGAACCACCCTTGCATAAACAAAGACAAATCACTTGATCATGATGAATGATCCTTTTAATGTGCTGCTGAATTGGATTTGCTAGCATATTATTGAGAAATTTTGCATCTGTATTTATCATGGATATTGGCCTGTAGTTTTCTAGTAGTGTCCTTTTGTGGTTTTGGCATCAGGATAATGCCAGCCTTATAAATAAATTTGGGAATGTTCCCTCCTCTTTGATTTTTTAAATTACATATATATGTATATACACACACACACATATATATATATACACATACACACACACATATATAGTATTATAGCCAATGAAATAAGAAAATGAATTAAAAACATAAAAGGGGAATAACAGTTATTATTTTAAGATATAACTATATTCTCAATAGGAAATTTATGTATGCATTTTGAGGGTAGAATCTTCCTAAATTTACTATTAATATTTGAAATGGATAACAAATTTGGGTTTACATCTTCTAGTTTTTATATGATGAATATTATAAACTTGAGTTATCCCCTTCAGCAGGAAAGAATGTTATTGTGCCATATATTTATGACTTGTATTTTTTAATGTATGTAGTCCATTTATGGCAATTAATAAAAACAAACATTGTATCAATCTTTGTACATGATCAAATTTCTACTGATCATGAGTATTATACAATCAGTGAAATATATTTACATTAAATACATTTACCTATACATAATTTTAGGAAGATTGAGTTTTTCTTTTTTGACCTGACAATTAACCATATTGTGGACTTACAAACCAGGCCACTGAAATAACTGTGATAAGCTAATTAATCAGAGGGAGCACAATAATTATAAATAATTATTTATATCATCATTTCTCACTCATTACTATCATGTCATAATGGATCACAAGGAAAGGGAGGAACCATGTTAAAAACTCAAAAAAATATTTAGAGTACAAAATATCCTTTTAAAATTTGTTTTCTTCTGAATTTGGGATCTTCAATGGGGAAAAACAATACCAAAAATATTATCAAAGTTGGCTGGTCATTGTATGAACATTTAAACATAGGTCATAGATGTTTTGAGATAAGATTGGAATCTTAGCATTATTAGTTTCTGAGAAAAAAAGAAATTGAGCCAGGTTTATAGATGGTGCTTCATGTGATACTGGCAGGAAATAGACTGCTATAGCAACATTCTGGTCCAAAAATAAGTTATTTCCTAATGACACTTGTAAGGAAAATATTCTTAATGGACATAATTTCAAGCTGCACAGTTATTCTCTTGTCTGGAATATAGTCTGGACACATATTTACACTGATTTAGGGCCAGTGGGCTAGTGGTTTACGTGGATAACTAGGAACTTGAAAGCAAGAAGATTGAAGGATTACTGACATGCTTGTCTGTTTGTAGATGGACCTCCCTAAATGGTAAAAGGAATTGAGAATATTAACTTCCCACATGAATACTTGGTAATTCATATCAGATATGAATCAGGTTTTCAGTAATCTGGTAAAGGCAGTAATCCATTGTCATCCAGACTCTTTGCCATCTACTTCATTGCTCATTCATTGGGTTCTCATCAATAATACAGCGATGGTAAAAGAGCTAGAACTCACAGCGTGGATTGCTAAACATGGTTGACCTAGAAATTACTCATGGTAAGTGCACAATTTTCTGATGATTATCAAAAATATATGGAGAAAAACAAAATGTCCATTGACAGATGAATGGATAAAGAAAATGTGGCACATGCATACAATGGAACATTATTTGGCACTAAAAAGGAAGGAGGTTCTGCCACAGTGACAACATGGATGAACCTGAAACACATTATGCTAAGTGAAAATGCCAATCACAGACAGATACTCCACATTCCAATTATATAAGGTATCTCAAAAAGCCAGGTTCAAAGAAAAGAAAAAAAGACAACCTCATAGAAGCAGAGAGTAGAATGGTGATTGCTTGGGGCTCAGAGGAGGGGAAAATGAGGAATTGCCATTCAAAGGGCTTCAACTTATTTAAATTATGCAAGATGAATGAGCTCTAGAGATGCTGTATAACATTGCGCATGTAGTTACAATACTGTGTTGCACACTTAAAAATTTCTTAAAAGGGTAGATCTCATGGTAAAAGTGATTCACCCAGGCTCTACTCTAGTTGTTATTTTGCCCATTTTGCTCAGTTGCTTCTGTTAACACAACTGTATCAGGATTGAACAAATGCCTTATTCACTATTATGCCATATTGCAGTAGAGCTTTGGTGCAATGCACTCACTGTACAAGAACAGAAGTAAGGCAATACACTCATTCCCATGGAATTCAGAGGAATCATCAGGCACCTCATCAAGCAGAATCAGGTGAACTTATGGAATGGTGGAATTACTTATTGAAGACTCAGTTGTTGGAACAACTGGCTGTTAGCACTTTACAGAGTTGGGTTATTGTCTCAAGGATATGGCTTATACTCTGCATTAGCAAATAATGTATGAGGCTATTTCTTTCATAATCAGACTGTTGGCCCAAGTACCTTGGGTGAAAATGGGAATGCCAGCTACACACTAAAACCTGCTAACCCACTTTTTTTTCTCCCTTGCTGTCCGTATGTCATTACACTGTTCTGAATTAGTATACTTGTTACTCAACAGAGGGATAATTTTACTGGGGGACACAGCAATTGTTCCTGTCTCCTGGGTATTCATTTCACTGAACCAACAGGTAAACAAAATGCTTTGTATTCTTTCTGGTAACTGATAGTGATTAGCAAAAGATATTAATAGAAAGGAGAGGGGGAGGTGTATAGAAGCAACCCAGGGAATATTCCAGAATGCCTTCTAACACCATCGTGTCTGACAGTAAATATTAATCAACCAGTATAGCAATTCAACATGGCAAGACCGCAAGGGCCCAGATGCTTCATCAGTGGAGTTTGAATGACTCCACCAGGTAAACAGCTTCTGGATTCTGAGTTTATTGTTGAGACCAAGGGGAAGATGGAAAGAAAATATCAACTATTGCCCGTGACCAGTTGCATATGTGAGGACTTAGGAGCTACCATTATTTTCTTCCCTTTAAGTTTACTATATTACATGAAATGTCTTTATGGCAGTTACTCAATGATTTAATTTTTTTTTAAAGAGTTTATTTATTTATTTGACAGAGAGAGACACAGCAAGAGAGGGAACACAAGCAGGGGGAGTGGGAGAGGGAGAAGCAGGCTTCCCGTGGAGCAGGGAGCCTGATGCGGGGATCGAACTCAGGACCCCAGGATCATGACCTGAGCCGAAGGCAGACGCCTAATGACTGGGCCACCCAGGTGCCCCTCAACATTTTAATTTTTATCATATACAAATTTGGATTTTTTGGACTGATATTGAACAATTTAAAAAATATTTGAAGTTTATCCAGTGACTGTTGAGAAATTACTTAATATGTGACACCTGGACAAACAACTTTTAAGCAATTAAAATTACAATCGGAGGGGGAGATGAACCATGAGAGATGATGGACTCTGAAAAACAAACTGAGGGTTCTAGAGGGGAGGGGGTTGGGAGGATGGGTTAGCCTGGTGATGGGTATTAGAGACGGCATGTTCTGCATGGAGCCCTGGGTGTTATATGCAAATAATGAATCATGGAACACTACATCAAAAACTAATGATGTAATGTATGGTGATTAACATAACATAATAAAAAGAAAAAAAATTACAATGTGAACCGAACTGTAAATACAGTTAATCATTATTTAACCTCTACTTAAGGAATTAGAGGGCATTTGCTCTGCTAATTTGCCCCACATCATCCCCATGCTATTGTACTTCTAATTATCAATTATTATTGACAAAATATAGCTAAAAAATAAATATAGAAAGTTTTAAGTGAAAATGAGTGATCTTTATGACTAGGAGAAAAATTTCCCTAAAAATATATTTCATGACACAGTATTTTCTTTCATATCTATGTCAATTAACCTACCATAAGTTTTGTTGTAATGATCTAATGACAAATTGAAATGCTTCTTTTTCAGCTAAGAAATTAAAACTGACTGAAAGATCCTTTTGGTCTCTTTCAAAGGATTCACACAAGAAAAGAAAAAAATAAACTGTTGTATGTATTTTGACTCCTAGTAAGTTTAGGCTCTTCTTTTTCCTTTATTTTTCTTTCTTTCTTTTTTTTCCTTTTCTCTTTCTTTTCCTTTTTCTTTCTTTTTCTTTTTACTTCCTTTTCCTTCCTCTTTTTCTTTTCCTTTCCTTTCCTTCCTTCCTTTCTTACTTTTATTTTTTTTCCAAATCTAGAGCCTCTGTGGTCCTCATGGATCTTGGCTCTGGAGCCTGGGTACCTTAATAACTTATGCTTCCTTCTCTTCCAGGGGGACTATGTCCCAGAAGGTAAGAGAAACCTCAATGCTGTAATTATTTGAAAAAGTTACACTGTTATAGTAAAATCAAAGCCAGTATAGATGACTGCTGCTGATTTTCTGGTAGATGATCAGAGATTCCAGATGGCTCAGGACCTCTACTTACATATCCAAGGTAATCTACTTTACTTCTTTAAAAGCATTCAGCATCCGAGAGTGCAGGACAGAGAATAGCCTGCGGATTGATTCCTCAGGTTCACTTTGTATAACTGTAGAATATAATTCCTGGAACTGTTTCAGTATTTGCAAAGCATCATTTGGAAAATTTATCTTGTGTCTCTTCCACAAAGGAGTATAGCATTTTTCAAGGAATCAACTACCTAAGGAAAGTACAATTTTTAATTAGATCAACAAGGGAAATTAGCCCAATTTCTCTATGGGAAGAACTAAAACTGGGATGATAAACATGGGTTTGGAATTTTTTGGGAGGAGGGATTCATTTTATCTTGACATAGTGGTTATTAGAACTTGTAACATGGTCATTAATTAACTTTATGTTTACCTTTCTAGAATTAAGACAACAACAAGAATAAAACATCAGGATTCTGCTGCTTCCTTTTCAGAATCTGACAAAATACCAAACAATATAAGATGAGGGTAAATCTTAAAACATGTGAGTTTTGACAAGTAATAAGTCACAAACAGACTACTTGTTTATTGGGTACTCTAGGAAAGACTCTCCCTTTTCTAGGTATAAATGTCTTTGGCCATAAACTTATTAACAATAGAACAAGTTTGATAGGAATAAATCTGGATAATTAAAATGATCTACAATCTTACCCCTGGGGGAGATTAGAAGAAAATAAATAAAATATATTTAAGAAATATATCATGACTACTTTAGGCTCTCTTTTCACCTTTTAAGTAAGTATTTTATGCCTCCTCAGACCTCAAGTATTATCTATTTAAAAATTTTTATAATACAATGATTTGCATATTTAAGTTTTGATGGAGCTGGTGAATAACAAAAATATAACAGTAAGACGCCATGCCACTTTTCTGTCAGTCATCTCTTTCTTGGGCAAGATATAACACTTCTCTCAGATTTCTTTATTCTTTTTAGTGTTTAACATTTTCTCTGATTCCTTCCCTCAACTTAGAATGGTTTATCCAAAAAAATAATATCCAAAACATATTGTTAATTTTCAACCTAATTAGTGCTGATTATTTTGGTGTGCATTGTTGGATTGAGCACAGAAAGATATGATAAATATAATAATAGTTAATATCTGTCAAGTGCTTATTCTGTCAGAAATGGTACTATTTACATGCACTGTCTAAGTACTCCCAAGAAAACTTTGGGAGTTATAGTGTTTTCATCCCTGGTTTATGTGAGGATACAGTGGTATAGTAACTTGCCGGAAGTTACAACAATAACTTAAATACCATAAGTAGGTTATATCGAGGATATAAGCAAATTACATAAATCACTTAGTCCAAGGCCCCAGTTAGTAAATGTGAGAAGCAGCCCCGGACGTTCCTGTACTTAAACCTAAACACATGCTAACCATTTGAGTATTTCAAAGTCTTCAAGTTTTTCTGATTTTGCATGCTCAGTTGTCATTCAATCATCTATCTATATAATAGATATTGATTAATTGCAATCTGCCAGACACAGAATATTGTGCTGACATGTATGAGGACAAGTTGAAGTTTTGATCTTAAGGAATAACTTATTAATACTCAATATGAATATTAAAATATGGTGATAATAGCTATTATCCTTGGGAGCATGATATATGCAGACATGTTTTAACATAGGTTGAAAGATTGGAGAACTTATTTTGGGGACAGGAAACTTTAACTCCGAAGTACAAATAGAAGTAAATCCAGTAAAGGAACCAGCTTATTATAAAATGTGGTAATCTGCAGTGATTAAGAATGCAAGGGCGCCTGGGTGGCTCAGTCGGTTAAGCGACTGCCTTCGGCTCAGGTCATGATCCTGGAGTCCCGGGATCAGTCCCGCATCGGGCTCCCTGCTCGGCGGGGAG